>NW_028270141.1:27817470-28120501 GCF_037043375.1 Chiloscyllium plagiosum | reverse complement strand
CGGTGTTGGACTGGGGTGTACAAAATTAAAAATCACATGACACCAGGTTAAATTGGAAGCACTAGCTTTCTGAGCGCTGCTCCTTCAGGTGATTGTGGAGTACACAACCACCTGATGAAGGAGCAGTGCTCCGAAAGTTAGTGCTTCCAATTAAACCTGTTGGACTATAACCTGGTGTCCTGTGATTTTTAACTCTATTTACGTTGGTCAAGCACAGTTGCTCTATTCACAATGTGGCCACTTTGTGAGTCAATATGAATTTGGCTTCTCCATGTTCACCTCAGAAACAAACTACATAAAGATACCTCCAATGTTCTGCTCAGCTGTGGATGCACAACCACACTGCACTCATAAATGTGCCATTCTAGGAACAAACAAGTCAGGTACTGCACCATTCCCTTTAGGTCTTTACACTATTGATCAGAATTGTGATTCTAGTCTGTTAACTTTGAACTTTATGGTACTGAACTACCTCAGGGCAGGTTCTCTGTTCATTTCTCCATTCTTTGTGCTTTCCTCATCTGTTGCTTTTATAGAAATGTGGGAGACATGCTGATCTACAGGTGCGTTTGAAACAACACGGTCTCAAGGCCCCCTTCCTGAAGAAGGGCTTATGCCCGAAACGTCGATTCTCCTGCTCCTTGGATGCTGCCTGACCTGCTGCGCTTTTCCAACAACACATTTTTCAGCTCAAGTCCCCCTTCCCTAGTATACTCCTGGCAAACATCCAAGCCATTGAAAACAACCTGGATGAACTTAAAGCTAAACTTACCTACTAAAGAGAATTGAGAGACTGCAGTATGTTCTGTTTTACAGAGAAATGGCTCACTTTTGCTTCACCTGACTGTGCTTACAACCTCAGGGCTTCTCAATCAACAGCTGGTCCTCGGGCAAAACAAAGGGTGCAGTAGTCTGCCTGTTGGTCCTCAGATGTGACAACCTCGGTGTTACTGCTCCCTGTTCATCAAATATCTAACAATGAAGTTCCCTCCCTACTACCTGTCAACTGTCAAGGGAGCCGATTACTGCTATCCTGACAATGGTTTACATCCCACACCATGTGAAAGTGAAGAGCGCACTTGATGAAATATACACTGCTACAAATAACCTTGAGACAGAATATTTCAATCTCATCTTGGCTGGTGACTTCAACTAGACCAACCTCAAGAGTATCACCAGCACCTCTCCTGTTGTACCAGAGGCCCAAAGACTCTAGACCATTGCCACACAACCATCAAAGTTGCGTCCTGCTCCATTCCCTGTCTGTATTTTGATAAATCAGACCATAAGGTCAAGCTCCTTCTCCCGACTTAGGCACAGAAACTGAAGTGTGAGGGTCCGGTACAGAAAGCGGTGCAATGCTGGTCTGAGGTTACGTACAAATTCCTGCGTGACAGCTTGGAATCGGTGGATTGGTGCATATTCAAGAATTCAGCAGCCAACCTAAATGAGTATGCCACTACCATCACATTCTTCACCAGTAAGTGAGTAGAGGACTGTGTGCCAAAGAAGGTAATCTGAGTGTTCCCCGACTGGAAATCATGGATGAACTGGAAGATCCACTCCCTGTTGAACACCAGTTCTGAGGTGTTCAGGTCAGGTGATTCTGAGCTATAAAAGAAATCTAGGTATGATCTTTGCAAAGCCATCAGGGACTTCAAGAGACAATACCTGACTAAATTTGAGTCCTAAACTAACCGCACATAACACATTGGTTGAGGTAAGGCTTACACAATATAATGGGCTACAAAGTGAAGTTGAGTAGAATTGCTGACAACAATGCATTCCTCCCCAATTAGCTCAATGCATTCTATGCTTGTTCTGAACAGAAGGTCAGTGAAATGATATCACTTGCCCCAAAAACCTCGGGGGCACCTGTACCCACAGTCATCAGTGCAGGCATCAGCTCAGCCTCCTTGAGGGTGAATCTATGGAAAGCCACTGGCCTGGATGGAGTCTTCAGCCATGCACTCAGATCCTGCACAGACTAGCTGGTGGGAGTATTTCCAGACATCTTTAACCTCCCCTTACTCGGAAGTGATGTTTCCATCTGCTTCATGAAAACCACTATCGTTCTGATGCCAAAGATAAATCAGGCAATGTGCCTTAATGACTACCACCCAGTTGCTCTGATATCCATCGTTATGAAGTGCTTTGAGAGGTTAATAATGGCACACATCAACTCCAGCCTTCCAGATTGCCTTGATCTGCTACAATTCGTCTACAACAAGGTCCTTGGCAAATGCCATCTCCCTGGCCTCACACTCATCCCTGGAACATCTGGATAACAAGTGCACCAGTGTCAGATTCCTATTTATTGACTTTATCCTTGCTTTCAACACTATAATTCCAACAATTTCATTTCCAAATGCCAAGACCTAGAACTCTGCGCCCCACTCTGCAACTGGATCCTTAACTTCTTGGCCCATAGACCACAATCTGTAAGGATAGGTGACAATACCTCCTCTACAGTAATCCTCAACACTGATGCATCACAGGGCTGAGTACACAACCCATTACTATACTCCATACACATTCATGACTGTCCGGTCAAATTCAGCTCTAACTCCATTTACAGGTTTACTGTTGATACCATTGTAGTAGGTCAGGTCTCAAACAATGATGAGACAGAATGCAAGAAGGAGATAGCTTAGTGGCATGGTGTAAAGACAGCAATCTCTCCCTCAATATCAGCAAATCAAAGGAGCTGGTTATCGAACTTCAGGAGGCAGTGTGGAGGATACCTCCCTGTCTGTACCCGGAGGTGGAAGTGGTCGAGAGCTTCAAGTTCCTAGGAGTAGATATCACCAGTGATCTATCCTGATCCATCCATGTCAACGCTACAGTCAACAAAGCATACCAACACCTCCAGCTCCTCAGAAGGCTAAGGAGATTCGGCATGTCCACAATGACTCTGACCAATTTTTATAGGTGCACCATAGAAGGCATCCTAACCAGATGCATTACAGCTTGGTAAGGCAACTGCTCTGCTGAAAACTGCACAAAAGCGCAGAGAGTTGTGAATGCAGCCCAGTCCATCATGAAAACCAGACTTCCTTCTGTTGACTCATCTATACTTCCTGCTGCCCTGGGAAAGCAGCCATCATAATCAAAGACCCCTCCAACTTCAGTTATACTCTCTTCCATCCTTTTCCATTCTGCAGATACAAAACCTGTACCAAAAGATTAAGAACAGCTTCTTCTCCTCTGTAATCAGGCTTATTAATTGACCTCTCCTGTATTGGAGTTGATCTTTCTCTGCACCTTCTCTGTAGCTGTAGCACTGTATTCTGCATTCTGTTCTGTTACCCTGATATATTTATGTAAGCTATGAATTGCCTGTACAGCAGGCAAAGCAATACTTTCACTGCCGGTACATGTGACAGTAATAACTCAAATCAAATTAAATCAAATTCATTCAAGACAAAGCCTCCAATTTCAATTTCATGTTATTTCACATCATCATTTTCATCTATATTTCTCTAATCTTTCTTCAATCAATTTTTCATCAAACTTTCATGCCTTGTTAGCATACTTCAAGTGGTTGCCTTTACTTGATAATATTTAATAACAATATTTCTATTTGCACTATCCTGAAACCGTCTTCATTGCTCTAACTGACCACTTCCATCTTTCTCCAAAAATCACAACTTTCTTAAATTTAGGGACTGTATTTTCATCTTTGAGGTGAGAGTTGGGAGGTTCATGACATGATAATCCTGTCTCATACCCAACAGTGTTCACCACATTATTTTCAAAGTTGAGAGGTGTGGATAGATTAGAAATTGGTCTGTCACCCTATGGACCAGGCATAATGTGGAAACAGAATCAGTCTGCTGCTGAAGTAACCCCAATTTGCTGAAACATTAACTCAGTTATGTGGGTTAGTGTGGGCTCACTAATCCTCACCCCCTACTCAATATAACCCCAAGACCTATTCACCTCAATGCCTCCTGATTCAATTACCCAGTATTCACTATAGAATGCAACTGCCAAGTTCTGTAATTATATTTGGAATTTTTGAAAGGCATATGAATCAAAATATACAAATATCACATAAATGTCCACTTAAAATCCATTATTCTATTAACAACTCATAAATCTGTCAAAATAAACATTACATAGAAGGTCTTAACTATAGCCAAATGTACAAGTACATATTCCCCAGGACAAATGTGTCAACAAGTCCTGTTGAATACAATCCAATTGTGGGTATAGAAGTCAGGCAAATAATCAGAATGAGATTCCATTACACAATTGCATAAACAAGCACTGTGGATTATAAGCGATTCGTGGATTTGGGAGTCAGTAGGGCACTCATACTGAGCTTCCAAAAAATAACAATGTCAACAAAACTTCCTGAGCAAAATCATTAAAACTTTTGAACACAGTCAGAAGACCAGCCATGTTAGAAGTTTGAAATAACCAAACCAATGGCTGATCTAAACTACAGGATAAAATTAAATAGTATAGATGCTTCACACCATCAAATCTAGAGTTCACTACACTGCAATGCAAAATAATGTTTAGCAGTGGACAAATATACTCAAATTCATCTGAAGATGTTTCCACTTCCAGGATTCTCTGTTCACTGTCTTCACAGCTTGCCAGTCGTCAGAATTAACAAGCTGACAATCACATCATTTAATGGTCAATTACCTTTCCTGGACAATCATCACTCACTGTAATAAAAACATGTTTAATCTAGGCTGCAGCATTTATTAATGGCACATGTAGTAGACAATGCATTTATATTTGCATTTTTTATATTTATATAGCTTGTGCAATTCACATTGCCTACCAAAATTGGCCAAATGCCATCAAAATTGTGTTAGGTCTAAAATAAGCACTTCCACATGTGCTAGCAATGCCAAGACATCAGCAAGCAAAATCCTGACTCAACCCCTTATTTCACGCTGGTGGGAATTGTCAGTGCAGGGAATGGAGGCAGTATGCACCAGTTCAAGTGCCTGCCTGCAATTTTACAGCTTATCCAACCCATTTTTACTCCATATTGGATGGGAAAATTCAGCCTTGGATGTCTGATTTTCTCAAGGTACATGGTAGTTCTCTCCAAGTAACAGTTTTCAACAGTCTTTTGTGATTTCTATTTGTTCCAGTCCTGAGAAATTCATTGTTTAGGGAATGCATTCATTGCCATGGATATTCTGGCTCTGATTTCTTCAAGGCAGTAGTGTAACTATCTTCACTTTGGCTTTCTTACCATTATTTTATCTAATCTTCATAACCGTTGTCTTATTTTACATAAGGATCCATTCCATAAACGTTCACCTCTTTATTCAGATTGTTCATTAGTGTCTGTATATTTTATGCTAGCCAATAGGAGTTGATCATCTGAAAATCTAACTTGACATATTTCTGTGCTTCAACTATTGCTCTTTATCATGTCTTCCAAAAGTGATAAAGAGCAATGGCAATAGCAGATAATTTTGTCTCACTCTTGACTGATTCAGTTTTATCAATACTGTCCTCATTATAGGAGTCTATTTCATGTGCAAAACTACCTTCACTCTTTTACCTATTCAGACAACTTGAGCACTTGCAACAGCTTTTGAATAGTTTACCCAGCTGTCAGCTTTTTCATCATCTACAAAGTAGGCTCATAGTTTGGTTAATGCTCACATCTATACATTTTTCTGGAACACTCCCTAAAAGTGATTCGATCACTGTCAATATAGTGGACATTTTGACTTTTAGTTTATTTACTAGGACCTTGACTTTCCCTTGCATGTGTAAACAAAGCTATAGTGTGATGCTCTGACATCTTGAGGTATTAGCTTTCTCCAATAAGCCTAATTGTGTTCCATAAAAGTTCTTCTGACAAATCTACATTAGTGTCCATCTTTTCAAATGACTTAAGTAATTCTTGTGTTATTTGTTCCAATTCTTCACTTCTGCAGGGAATGCATCACAGTCTTATGCTTTTCCTTCTTTCTGATCTTTTATAGCTCTAAATAATTTGTACTCCAGAAGATCAGGTAATAAATTATCCTGGAAAATGTTCTTCTTTCTCATTAAATTGGCTTGCCATCTTTGTCATACAGGTCTCTTTGTACTCCTTCTCCATATTTTCAACTTCTTCAGATTCTATAAGTAGCAGGATCATTTTCTTTTCTAGCACATGTTTCCTCAAGTCCAATTCTCTGTCCTGCTATTTCCACCAATTCTCCCTTACCTAATCAGCCTGTCCTCTAATCACATTGTTTTTTTTTATATATTTACCTACTTTCACTGGAGTTTTGTTCTTACATTTTTCCCTCGTTCAGATTCTTCATAATTTCTTCTGAGAACCATGGCTTTCTAATCCGTTTCCCTTTACCTTGCGCTTTGAGCATTTACATTTTTCGAGGGTGCATTGTAATATTTATGGAGCTACGTTCCTGACCTGATTCTCTTTAGTTTGCAGCAACATTCTTTTTCCAGAATTATTCAAAGGAAGACTAAAATGCAAATTGCATAAAGTTTCTGTTATTTATTGCGTGAGCATGTGTATGTAAAAATGCTGAGCTCCATTAAAATTATGACCCTGTACTGATTGCAACATAAACATGAGTTTTGCCAATGTGTAAATTACAAAAATACCAATATTTACTTTTCAGTCACCTCTGCCTCTCTTTCACAATACCAGGTTATAGTCCAACAGGTTTATTTGGAAGTACAAGCTTTCGGAACGCTGCTCTTTCATCAGGTAGCTGGTGGGGCAGGATCATAGGACACAGAACTTATAGTAAAAGATCAAAGTGTCATACAACTGACGCAGTCTATTGAACAAACCTAGATTGCTATTAAGCCTTCAATCACTTAGAATGGATTGCAAGTTTCGATTCATTAATATGTAAATCACGGAACTTCTTTCAAGTCACTCTGTCTATTAACCTGTCATAGACGCTTCAAAAAAAGGTGACATCTTAGCTCAGACAGTACATTACAGGTGTGACCTTAGAGTCTGTCTGTCCACCAGCCTTGAGTCAGACAGGTTGTATTTCCAAAGTAGAAATTTATAAAATGTCACATAGACTGACTGCCTAAAGACTGGGTGCTTTTTTGCACAAATTAGAATATATCTGCAAATACAAGTTTGCAGATTTGTATTTGCTGATGCATTCTATTTTATTCAAAAAGGATCGTTTATCAGCATACTTTATTTTTAGTCAAAGGTGGAAGAAATTTCAGAATACTTTTTTGTAAGTTTTATACCAATTTAAAAGAATTGTTTTAGATGGTAATATTATATTCCACCTGGCTGGGGTTGTCCATGATAATCACTCAAACGGGATAGATTCAGAACACATGTAGCAACTCAAAAATGAGGATCCATGAGGTGTTCCAGGTCATTAGCATGAACAGAATTATATTCAATCACAAACTCTAACCACACTGCCCAAACATATGCCCACTCTGTTATTAACTTCAAGCCAGGATTCAATGGAGAGTGCAGAACCTATGCCTGGTGTAGCACGGCCATAATTAAAAATAGGACATCATCCTGGTGAAACCACAACTACTTTTTTCCCAGCAGTAGAAACAGTTTGCAATTGAAAGGGCTAAGTAATCCCACAGCCAATGGATTAGATCAAAGCTGTGTAGTCTAGCCACATCCTGTGGTGAATGTATGGGGACAATTTAAAAAGTGACTGGAGAGGGAGGCTCCATAAGTATCCCAATTCTCAATGATGGGGGAGCTCAATAGATAAATGCAAAAGATAAGGTTGCATTGCTTGCAAATATGTTCAGATAGAAATGTCGAATGGATGATCCATGTCAACCTTCTGTTGTGTTCTCAGCATCAGAAATGATAGCCTAGCTAATTTGATCGTCTCCATGTAATATCAATAAACAGTGGATATGGCAAAGGCAATGGGCCTTTACAACATTCCAGCAAGATTATTGAAGCCTTGTGTTCCAGAACAACCCATATCCCTAACCACGTCGTTTCAGTAAAGCTACAATACAGGCTTCAACCTGACGATGTAAAAAAAACTGTCCAAGTATATCCTCTGCACAAAACGCAGTTCTAATCCAATCCTCCAACCATTATCTCATCAGTTTACTCTTGATCATCAGCAACTCAATGGAAGATTTCATAGACAGTTCAATCACGCAGCATTTACATTGCAAAAATCTGGTCACTTAATGATGAAATTTAAAGGGAATGGGATCATTTTAAGGTAAATGTCATAAAGGACAATAATTTCAAAATCCTTCAGGTAGCTTCAGAAGCTTTGCAAACTCAATGACAGATTTTATCAAAAGTTAAGAAGAAGAGTCCAAGAAGTGACAGACAATAATAAAGGAAAAAAAAAACAAGAAATAGGAATGAGTCTGCAGATTAAGCTTCAACTGTCAGCCTCTTTGATGGCTGCTAATGCAGAAGAGTAAAGTAATTATTGGAATGCGAGCAACTTATTTTTGTGATTCCCAAGTATTTTCCTTATGAATGCAAACTCCTAAAGACAAGTTCCACTTTCACAATACTGTCTTATTACTGTTTCATTAGTGTCACTGGATACACCAGTCCTGTGCCCATGGTAAACAGTGTTCTTGAAGAAGCTGGCTACTTTGCATTTGGTATTCTACTGACGTTCCTGTGGTGGCAATATTCCACAGTCATTGCAGGCTTTAACTAGCCTTAGTGCCATATCCAGGCAGTACAATGGAAAGCATGATTTTCTTTGATTGGGCTATTGAAGGGTTTTTGCCCAAAATGTTGATTTTCCTGCTCCTTGGATGCTGCCTGACTTGCTGTGCTCTTCCAGCACCACACTTTCGACTTTAATCTTCAGCATCTGCAGTCCTCACTTTTGCCTAGTCAAAAAGGAAGGTCCAGCATGTGGTTCATCAGAAATCTCTAATTTAGTGGGTTCATTTGATCTTTTGCCTCAATTTCTGTCAGAAGGGAAAGTCTATGCATGCATCAAGTGTCAAAACATAGCTGCATGGTCAGCTATACTTGCATCTAGTGGTGAGTGGGTCACAGTTTGGGGTCAGAAAAAGTTTAGCTTTCCTCTGTAAGTCATATTCTAACAAGCACTGCATATCAGGGGACACAGCAATAGCAGTAGTACATTTAGCCAGCCCATTCAGTGAGGTCATGGGTAATTACTTTCCCATTGGTGCCAACAAACTACTATCCCATCTATGAATGTCCTTTCCTCATCAAAATCCTTAAATGTGCTGTTGCCTCCCATGCTTTTGCTTATTTTCTCCAGAACCCCATGTTTAAATCCCTCCAATTACAGCATTTGCTCTTTACTGATCCAAGTCAGGGGTCTTGCCCACTGTCTTTGACTCGCTCCTTCATCAGTTTCCACACCCAATTGTCTTACTTCTCCTGATTTTGGTAGTTAATGTATCAGACTCGGTCCATAGTCTTTGCCCAGCTTTCTTTCAGCTCTTACAACTGATATTTTAAACTGTCAAATGAAATTTTTGAAGAAAATATCATTTTTGTCTATGTTATATAGAAATCACATTTTGGCCAATTTGTGCTGGGAGTGGCACAGGAAGGAAATGATATTTGTCCCAGTGCAGTATCTACTGATCTTAGGTTAAAACCTGGTGTGGGAAGTGAAATAAATGACCAGGAAAACGGCAATTAAAGAGGTCACTGAATGACAATGAAAGGGGAAGTTAGTGATAATGAAAGGGAGTGGATACAAGACAGAATCTATAAACAACACTTTCTCAGAGTCCAGATCTGAGAAATATTTGTGATGGAGAATGAAAGGAAGTGTCAATATGAACTGTGGGATCAAAAATGCCAGCATACTCTCGTGTTGTCGGAAGAGTGCCTGTTTGAACAAGACAAGTGGAAGCCTATGGTTTGATTATGTTAGAGTGAGAAAATATACCAAGTTGAATTAAGGGAGACCTGGCAAAAAGAGTTGTCTTTGTGTGCCTTTACACAGTGGTGCAGTAGAAAGAAACTACTTCTAGGTACGTGCAGATTCGCTTGTTATGAAGGAACATACTAGTTTGAAAAAAGGCCAAGGTTCTTCTAATCCACTTTTACCTAGCAGCTGGTTAGCTCAGCTAGCTGGATGACTAATGTGTAATGCAAGCAGTGTGGGTTCAGTTCCGGCACTGGCGAAGTTACTGTGAAGGGCTCTCTTTCTCAACTTCTTCCCTCACCCAAGGTGTGGTGAGCCTCCAGTTAAACCGTTACCAGTTGTCTCTCTCTGATCAGCCAGCCACCCTGTGGTCTGATAAGACAGCAGTGATTTTACCTTGATCATTTCCTCACTGAAGCAATGTTTCCATTGGCTCATTTTAAAATCTAAATACATTTTACTTTTTTTTTAACTTGTGAGGCTTTTGAAGTATTGTTACTTGTTGTAATGTAAGAAATTTGACAGCTAGTTCACAAACAGCAAGCTCTCACAAACAGCAATCAGATACATTTGAGATTGAGAGGATTCTATCTGTTTACTTTATTCCTCTCTCCATGGATGCTGCGATCTATGCCATGCTTCTAGCATTTTCTGTTTGTATTTTATTTTCTTGCATCCATATTTTATTGTTGTGCTCTCAATCATTCAAATTTGAAGTAGTGATATAAAAATGAGAATAAGTAACAGTAGAATAAACATTGTAACAAAAAATTTAACAATCTGAAATAAGAGCATAAAATGCTGGAACAACTCACCAGGCAGCAATGAAGAATCCCATTTAAGGTCTGATATAAGGTCATAAGTATAAGTATACATAGATTTATTAAAAGTAATAATTGCAGTTAATCAATTCCTTGCAAAGAAAGTAATAAAATAATAAACCCATTAAAAACAGTTCCCTTTGTGATAGCTTTCCATTAATTTTTTTTTGTCTCTTAGCAACTCCCTACCCAACCCCATATCTAGTTCTCCTCATGATAACCTCAAAAGAATTGATGCATGGACTTTCCATTTTGTACTTTGCCCTCCCTCCCCCTTTTCATCCCTTTCATCTCCCCAACTCCGATCTTACCTCCCTCTGCACTTGCTTAAAATATGTTGCATCTCTTTTACCAGTTCTGATGAAACATTAATTGTTTCTTTCTCTACAGATGCTGCCTGACCTGATGAGTGTTGTCAAGCATTTTCAGTTTTGTTTTGATGATGAATCAATATGACATTTGAGTACAGGGCAGGAAATTCCAAATGCATCTTCCAATGTGAAATAAAGTTGCCAAGCCGAAACCTAAAGTAGGACATTGGAGCTCCCAATGAATATCACAGGAATGCAAATGATATTCACCTAATAGGAATCCAAAAATGTGCGGATTAAGTGGATTGGCCACGCTGAAATGCCCATAGTGTTCAGGGATGTACAAGCTAGGTGGATTAGCCATGGGAAAAATGGAGTTATGGGGATAGGGTAGGGGGCCAAGGCTGAATGGGATGCTCTTTGCAGGGTTGGAATTTCCACGATGGGCCGAATGGCCTCTTTCCACACTGGAAGTATTCAATGACTCTATTCTATGATTTGGAAAAAAATCTGTTACTTGTATTAGTGAGTTTTTGAGAAAACTTGTAGCTCAGGTTGTGGTTCTGGATGTAGGTTTGCTCACTGAGCTGGAAGGTTTATTTCCAGATGTTTCGTTACCCTAATAGGTAACATCTTCAGTAGGCCTCCGGGTGAAGCACTGCTAATGATTCCTACTTTCTATTTATATGTTTGTGTTTCTTTGTGGTGATGTCATTTCCTGTTCTTTTTCTCAGGGGGTGGTAAATGGGATCCAAGTAAATGTGTTTGTTGATAGAGTTTCGATTGGAATGCCATGCTTCTAGGAATTCTCATGCATGTCTCTGTTTGGCTTGTCCTAGGATGGATGTGTTGTCCCAGTTGAAGTGTTGGCCTTTCTTACCTGTTTGTAACGATATGAATGTGAGAGGGTCATGTCACTTTGTGGGTAGTTGATGTTCATTCAGAAACCCAAACACATAAATAGAAAGCAGGAATCATCAGCAGTACTTCATCTAAAGGCCTGCTGAAGATGTTACCTAGTGGTGTGATGAAACATCTGGAAATGAACCTTCCAGCTCAGCAAGCAAACCTACAATTGCAACATTTAAAAGGCATCTGGCTGGGTAAATGAATAGGAAGGGTTGAGAAGGATATAGGCCAAATTTTGGCACATGGGACGAGATTAGTTTAGAATATCTGGTCAGCATAGACAAGTTAGACTGAAGTGTCTCTTTCCATACTGCACATCTGAATGACTCTAAGACTAGGCTGAAGAATTTGCAGCCAAATTCAGCTAGAAGTGCCAACTGGATGAGGTCCCCAACATCACATATACCAGGCTTTAGCCACTTCAGTTCCTTCCACATCATATTAAGAAATGGCTGAGTGGACTGCTTGAAGGGCCAAACACCTTACTTGTGGCACTGCTGCCTCACAGCGCCTGAGACCCGGGTTCAATTCCCGCCTCAGGCGACTGACTGTGTGGAGTTTGCATGTTCTCCCCGTGTCTGCGTGGGTTTCCTCCGGGTGCTCCGGTTTCCTCCCACAGTCTAAAGATGTGCAGGTCAGGTGAATTGGCCATGCTAAATTGCCCACAGTGTTAGGTAAGGGGTAAATGTAGGGGCATGGGTGGGTTGCGCTTCGGCGGGTCGGTGTGGACTTGTTGGGCCGAAGGGCCTGTTTCCACGTTGTAATGTAATCTAATCTAATTATAGGAGCCTGCTTGATTAACATCCCAGTGATGTCTAAATATTGTACCACAAATGCCCAGTGTCTGCAATGTGTATCGCCTGTAACATTCTTTAGGCAAACCTAGTTTCCCAGCATTCCCACCTTTCCATGCAGAGGCAAAGGGCAGAAGATATGTAGAAACATCACCTGCTGGAAGTTATAATCTTGACTTGCAACTATATTGCATTTGGTTGGATCAAATTCAGGAACTTACTCCCTAAGAGGGCTGTGGGTGGCTTGTAGAGGTTCAAAAATGTAACTCATCACCACCACCTTCTCAAGGGCGGTGAGGATGGGCAATAATTACTGGACTTGCAGATAATGCTCTCATTCCATGAGCAAATGGGGAAAAAAAATCAAAAAGCACTTAACTTTTTTTCTAAAATCTTTAATGCTAGAGAGGCGATAATGGGATATTCAGTTCTTTGCAAATTATTAAAAATCAAATGGTAATACATGAGGTTGCTCAATGATTTTACAAACTTGTCTCTTTAAAGTTTCAAACATCGACTATTTTGTGGATTTACTGCATAATTTTGAAATGAAGGTGCTTTTACACGGTGCATCATCACATCTGGAAATATTCTGATATGAATCACAAAACACAAATTACTCTAAAGTGCAATAATTAATATTATGGGGAAACGCCTATCATGTCAAACAGAGCAAGATCCCACAGTCATTAATGGGATTAATTAATCCATTTTGAGGATTGATCAAGAAAGGTACATTGGCTAGCTAATTAGAATTCCCCACTCTTTTTCAAGTAGTCCAGTGGATTCATTAACAGATGCCTAAGCACGAAATAATTTATCGTCTATGGAGTTACTTCTGAGAATCCAGCACTTCCATAGCGCAGCATTAAGTCAACGACACATTCAAGCCATGGAGTATGCCTTTAAAGATACAATTGCATGTTCATAAGCAACATTGTTATTAGGTAAATTAAGCTGAGACAATATAAGATAGTAACTCTGAGGTAATCTCATTACCATTGCTACATTTCTATTTTCTTTGGCATAAGCAGCTTTCTACAGCATAGTTGTTGTTAATATTGCATTCAATATCATGCAGGGTACAGTAACTAAAAGTATTATTAATTCTGTTGCCTTCAATAATAGCTAATAATCTGTGTCTCATGGAAAAATAAAGAACAGAAGATGGAAAATATTTAAAAGGTGACAGTGGACAGAAATGTTGATTTGAAAATGATTATTAAATACAAATATATCAAGTATTGGTATTGAATTTAGACCACAAAACATGTCTCCGAGTGTCATTTTCTCCTTGAAGAATTGTTTACATCAGCGTCTCCTTAAAAGTAGATTTTGAATCATTTATTCAGAATAATACATTTCACATTTTGTATAGGTTAATATGGCTACACCCAATAGATTGTACTCTAATTGAACATTGTATACTTTCATTTTTTGAATTAATTTAGGCTAAATGCATTGATTTAGGCAAACCAAGGTCTGAAAAACTGAAATCTTTTGTAGTGAATCAATGATTGGAAAAAGTTGTTTAAAACTATGCAGTAACAACCTGGGAATGTATACAAAGAGCACTCAGTCTAGTCTGTGTCAAATACCAAACACTTTATTTTATAACTGATATATATTCAGGTCTTTACAATATATACATATTGCACATGTTAGCTGGAATGTTTATAAACCGTAATGTACAGTGACTAATGACAATAGCTTGTATAGATCTGTATAAATGACACTCCACTGTGTTAGAGAAAAGATAATTGGTCACAAACTTTTTTTCAGCTCAGAGAATGTAAACCATAACCAACGATGTACTAACCTAACAGTGTAGTTGTAAAATATTATGCTTTGTAAAGACGAAGGTAAGAAAAAATGTCATGCAAACCATAACTTATCCCTTGGAGTAGAGGGTGACCCCAAGCATTCTATTATAACAATATTTTGCTGTGTTATGGCACAGCAAATGGTTTTAAACTGCATAAGCATTACATATGACAAGTAAAGATAACCAGCATTCTGAAGCATGAAAAAAATTCCTACAATAAATTTAGGATACATTAGCCTTGTCTTGAACAGTATCTGAGTGTCTCAATGTTTAATACAAAATAATGCTCCAGACATGAACAAGAAAGCATTTGTGCAATTTTTGGCAGCATTACGCAGGAAAACAGTGAAGTGTTGTTATTTTCTTAAATGTTCAGCCTTTGTAACATTGGCAGTTATTTATACTAATGTACAGAATTACAGAAATAATGTTGACAACATACAAAATGCACATTAATGAGTTCATGGAGGTAATCGATCAGTTTGCAAAAATAAATCTTTGTTCACAATGGAATATGTTATAAAGGTACTGAGATCAATGTGTTTCCCTGTTGTTTTCCAAGGCACTTTTCTTGGTTCTGGGGATATCTTAATGTTGATACCTGTAAAACAAGATTATCGCATTTTGTTAATTAATTTAGAATCATAGAATGCCTACAATTCAGAAAGAGACCTTTTGGCCTACTGAGTCCTGCACCGACCCTTCTAAAATCGACCCACGCAGACACAGCTCCCCGTTCTAACCCCACATTTAGTATGGCCAATCCACCCAGCCTGCATATCTTCGGAAAGTGGGAGAAAACTGGAGCACCCGGCGAAAACCCACACTGAAATGGGGAGAATGCGCAAATTCCACACATTCACCCAAGGCTGCTGGAATTGAACCAGGATCCATGGTGCTGAGAGGCAGAAGTAACCACTGAGTCACCAGACTTTTTTTCAGCAATTTTAATTTTAAAAAGTGGAGTGGGTACTTCATAAGTTGTTCAAGCCTGCTGCATAGTTATCCATGGAACTCAACAATTTCATTTATGACTTCATTTTACAAGTTAGTTGATGACTATAATTGTTCCAAACTGCCATTTGGGTTGTGAAAATGATGGCAAATTTTGGCACTTTTAACCATTATCGAGAAATTGCACATCTGCCACAGGTAATTTATTTTTGCCGTTTACAAATATTTCATGCTCAGGTCATTTCCATAGAAGAGAGTGCACCTTTACATTGCTCAACTGTGTGGTTGTTGAAGAATGCGGGTGCTGGAAAGGCACAGCCAGTTAGGCAGCATCTGAGCAGCAGGAGAGTCAATGTTTCGGGCATGAGCCCTTCCTGATTAAGGTGCTTATGCCCAAAACATCTATTCTCCTGCTCCTTTGGACGCTGCCTGACTGGCTGTGCCTTTCCAGCACCACACTCTTCCACTCTCAGATCTCCAGCATCTGTAGTCCTCACTTTTTCCTCAAGTGTGTGTGGTTACATTACAATGGTGCATGGCTGGTTAAAAGTTTGCCCATGGGTCATAAACTTAGCAGTTCCTGTTCAGTGCTCTACACCAGGAGTGTGGTATATTGTTTCAGTCCATCTATTGCAGCTGTTTAGTAACAGTAGTTGGTTAAATGCTACATTTATAGGTAAAACATCAGTTTGAGTTCCTAATTTGTTGGCATCTCAACAAGCTTAGCAAACCTAATTCAATTGTATCATCCACACATGGCAGTGATAAATGGCAAGTTAACAAAAAAACAAATTCCTATTTGTTGCAGTTTTATCACCCTTCCACCAAACTGGTGAAGGAAGAAATATCACAAAATCTTAGAATATATTTTGTTAAAAATCATTGTTAGAACGTCGTTTGTGTCAGTGATGATTAGTAAGTGGAATTCACCAAGGATCGCCACAAGTGGAATTTCAACTCTGCACTACAATTGAAAAATTATATCCTCACTCTATTGTAAAGCTAAATGAATGCAAAGAATGATTAATCAATAATGAAATGAACTTATTGTTTCCTAACTTAATATGCACTACGTAGAACACTATTGCCATCTGAATTTCTGTACGTTCCTCGATCCGACCTCACGTTTGTCCGCATGAGAATCTTCATTGAGGTACAGGAGCTAGGAAGATGCCAGAATTAAGTAAGTCATGCACCTGATGTTTTTTGTTCAATTGTAGATGATGATTACTGCCTTTTTCTTCCCGGGATACATGTATTTTAGATATCTTACTTTTTTTTTATCCTAACCCAGGCATTTGTACAATCAATGACGTTGTGGGTGTCGCTGATGAGCGAGGCGTGGAAGTTCAGCGTTCAGTCGATTGCATATTAATTAGCCAGGGCTGGCTTTTCTACTTTCACGTTGCGTGGGCCGACCTATTGATTATAAAGCTTTGTAAAATGATGTGTGCACCAGTTGCTGCCATCTCTCTGAAGTCGTAGCCATGGCAATTAGTACTGCCTTGTGTAGCACAATGAAACATCAAGATAGCAGAACATTGCCAACGGGCCTTTAATACTGAAACGAATTGCTTCTTGAGTCTGATCTCATGTGGTTGCGGTTCAGTTATTTGGGTTAAAAGCGAACAAAACTAGGTTTTTGCCTTGGCACAGCTTTTGCTCATACCGTCCGATTATCCAGTAGCTTTCAAATATTTGCAGCCGTAATGCCTGCATCGCTCTGTGGTACATTAGAATATAGCTCCGTGGGCCCAATACTAGTTGAACGGAAGGCGGGTTTTACTGGTACCGATATGATATCTGTCAGGGAGGAAAAAATGCTGCATGTATTCCAATCGATTTTGGCCGAAAGACAACCCTCCGTTTGAAGGGGATAGTCCGCATGTGAAAGCATTTTGGTTTTGAAATGTATTCACTAAGGGAAAAATCTTTCCAAACTGCCACACAGACACCCCCTCCCACCATCACCCCGGAATGTCCGAGTTAGGACTTCAGAATGTCTCCCAGCCAAGCTGTTCACATATCACAGGACTGCAGTCAGTCAGCAACTTTGAGAAAGTGAGGACTGCAGATGCTGGAGATCAGAGCTTAAAAATGTGTTGCTGGAAAAGCGCAGCAGGTCAGGCAGCATCAAAGGAGAAGGAGAATCGACATTTCGGGCATAAAGGTAAAAACAATGACTACAGATGCTGGAAACCAGATTCTGGATTAGTGGTGCTGGAAGAGCACAGCAGTTCAGGCAGCATCCAAGCATAAACCCTTCTTTCAGCAACACTTACCAGTTGTAATCGCATTTAGCCTTTAGCGCACATCGGACTGACTGCCAATCTTGTGAGAAGTCTGGCACATCTTTTATAATCTACGAGAAGAGAAAGACACAGAAATTATTTGAAGGAGCCGGTGTTGAACTGGGGTAGACAAAGTTAAAAATCAAGATACAGAAAAAGACACTCGCTGCCTTTATTTGTAGGAGATAGTATCTCCGGGGGGGGGGGGGGGGGGACAAAGTATGTAAAGTTTCCCGTGTCGTCAAATAGCTTTCTCTCATTCTCAGAGACATATAGGATTTGTCTATATTGTTAGTGACACATTCCTGCCATATGGACTTCCTGAGGCTTCCCACTAATCGAGAGATGTAAATAAACAGATGGGTCAATTCTATTTTTATAACCGGCCCTTGTCAAGTGTCAGCCTTCTTTGTATTTTGCATTCGAGAAACAATATACTTTCGCAAACGAGTCTTGCAATTTTCATTTCCACGAGATTCATTTTTTTAAAATCTATAAGTTATTGAAAAATGCCGGCTTTTAGAATGATGTTCTAAAACACGAGCCACATTGAGCTGCACGCGTGATGTGCGGGTCACTGGCCCTTAACATTTCCTCGCTTCTATCTCGGCACACCCTGATCGAATCAAACACGCCGCTGCTATTCCGATAGAAACTGGGGATATGGTTTGCACTGAGTCCCATTGGGAATGATCTTGGCAACAGCTCTCCGCCGACAAAAGCGGGAGAAGGCTGTTATGATAAAGAGCTTCCCTATCCCACCACGAACGTGCTGAGGTTTCAGCTATCCAGGCAGTGACTGGCAAACTGAAATTCGTTTGGATCATCGCGACCTGATTTGTCACACCCCCACTAGAAACTGCTGACCACTCGGCACAAAGTCACTTCGTTAAGAATGGAGATGTCCCCACAATGCCCCATCTGTCCCTGTCTCTCTCTCCCACCCACTCTCCTGTCCAGTGGGACTGCTGTCAATGTGCTGACTGGGAGCGGCTCTGAACACCATGCATTGAGTTACGTTGCCACATTCTCCGCCGAAACGGATACAAACCGTCCTTCCCCGCTCGACTAACACATCGGTACAGCTCAACTGAAAGCGGCCCAGCCTTGAAGTGACCGTGACATTAGACTAAGAAGCCCAAGATTTGAAAAGTCCTTCAGAGTGAAACTACACCTCCCTCCGGAGATACTGCCTGACCTACTGTGGGGGCAACTATTTATCCTTTCTTTCATGTTTCAGATATCCAGCAGCGCAATATTTAAACCAAAAAAGAAACCTTTAGACTTATGACTAAAGCAAACGCTTTCCCTGGACGGGGAATGGGAAGAGTGGAGGGGGTTAACACTTACATGCTGGTATGGTACAGTCCCTGGTGTTGTGGTACAGCCGATGGAAATGTTTGCTACACTTGGGGCTGAAGTAAAGTGGACCTGGGGAGAAAGTCAGTGACTGTTACAAACCTGTCGATCCGCACCAGACGCATGAACATATACACACACGCACACAGCCGCACTCAAAGAGCCGCGTTTACCTGTTAAATGTTTCAAAAACTTGTCTTTCATCTTCCTCAGATCTCTGGGCACGATTTCTGTTGGAAAAATCAGATAGAGGTTTCAAAGCAGGGCTGAGATACCGTTGAGTTGATGAATTTGCTAAATCTGGCCATTCCTTTTACAACGGGTACTTAGTTTTAACGGTGTTTAGACAATACTTTTTTTTTGAGATGTGTGCTGCGAGGGACGGTTCCGGACAGGCAACTTCATAAATGATTGGTTCGGTGTAGCAAAGGAGCAGACCTGCAAAAAAAGTAGCGAAAAGACAGCGTTTCCCGAGTGTGCAAATGTTTAAGGGGTTGTTCAGGGCAGCCAGAAGTTCATGGACAATTCAGGACAATGCTGTCGAGTCAGGACTGACGGGGAAATCACTGGGCAGCCTTGAAGTCCCCTTACACTGGACCGGAGAGGGAGGGAGCATCCCTCTGTAACTCCTAACCTGATAAACATATTTCAAACTAGTGACATACTGAAAGGATTAGCCAGGATTATGAATGATGTGGAGGGGCCGGTGTTGGGCTGGGGTGGACAAAGTTTAAAATAAAACTCACACAACACCAGGTTCATGCTTCCAAATAAACCCTTTGGACTATAACATGGTGTGTAATTTTTAACGAGGATTATGAATGGCGAACGTAAAACGTTTGCCCGTCACTTGGGAGCACACAAACACCGGCCACTCTCCCGCGGGACTCTAGAGTAGCAGACGGTCAGTGTCCTTATGTCACCCCTTCCTGGTTGTTGTCCATTCATAAACTCTGTCTAACAGCATTTGGAAATTGGAGGTGGGGTGGGGTGGGGATTATACCCTCTTGGGTTTAGTGTTGCTCCTTTCCTGGAAGAAGCCAGCTTTCGCCTTGCAATCTCACAACCCCGACTTCCCCCGGCCCCTCGGCCCACCGACACCTTCCTTACTTTCTCGACCAGAGAGCTCAACAGGTCAGCGAGCAGATCTTCTGCGGCCCCAAGGGGACGTTCATCGCTCAGATCGCCCCCTCCCTCCTCCCAGACCTTCACAGCCCAGAACCTCTGGTTTCAACTCGGTCAAAGGAAATGAAATGAATGACCGTCCAATACACCTGGCTCCTCACTCAGTAAAGTGGACCCCCGGCCAAGTGGATTAACAAGTAGCGAGGAAACAGTAGCCCCACTTACCAACTCTCTCCTCCTTACGATACACCTCATTGTCAGGCAATTCCCAGGAATCAAGCGTATAATCGACACGTTGTGGAAAGTAGTCGACCTCATTGGTTTCCTCTTCCCGGTGTTTTTGTAAATGATTTATGATTTCCAATATTAAGTTAAAGAGGGTTTTGTTCTCCCCTAACTCTGTGAGATCTGTCCTCTCTTTGCAATATCCAGCTGTGCTAATGAGAAGTATCAGTCCAAAGAATAGCAGTGACCTCGGGCTGTTCATTTCTGATGTTGGGATCAGGTTAAAGCCTCCCAGCTGCGACTCCGTGGCTCTAGCAGAGAGAAGACACCGACATGATGATCTTTAACAGTTACAGCCGCACGCATATACCAAGCCACTCAAACTGCACACTTCACCCTCATCAGCCCTAACCACTTCACTGCTTCTTACGGGTCTGAACATTTAAACTCTTTTGTGTTTTAAGATTCACACTAAGTGGTTTGTCGTTGAATTTAGCAGTAAATTCCTTTAAAAATCCTCATTTGATAAAAGTTGCAAAACTGCATGCAATTCTGCTGTTATTTTGCTACTTTGCAAAGGATGTCTAGTTACTCCTAAAAAAAAGCAGCATCCGGTATGTCCTGCCTTCTTGACTGGAGCAAGACTTCTTGTTCTTAAAGTAGCATCTATATAATCTAGACCTGAATTGCGAATCTAAATCAAAAAATAATTTCATGCATTTACCTTCAAAATATATTCTGCCCCCTCTCTTTGCAAGCGGTGTCGTTTTTGTTTTCCTGAAACTTGCTCACAGAATAAATAATTTCTCCCGGTGTGCACTTTATTCCATAAACTACACCATTTCTGCAGTGCCTCCCAGCGCAGGCCCTTATATAGTATACGATGCATGTGGTAGTTCAATATGATATTATCGACTTGAGGTGGGTGGTAAACAATAAAAGTCCACTTGGCAACCTTTGTTCGGTAACTTTCGTTAGATCTTTCCCAGCCTTTTACTGTCTATTCGCAGACGTAATCGGTCCCACCGGATTACCCCGGCGTGTCTTTAATTGGAAACGTGTTAACGCGATTTGAAAAATTCATCCTTCCCGATCAAGCACTCCTTGAATTGCATTATGTTCGTCAGCCCGGATGATGATGAGACCGTCACTGACTGACAACGCTGCGTGGATACCAGGAACTTCTTTTCCATCCCTTTTTCCCTTCTCTCGGCCAGGAACCGGTAACTGCTATTATATTCCTGCCCCTTGCAGTTTATTTGATGATTTTCAGGATACGATTTCTGATAAACACGTTTATTTCTCCAATCTAATTTTCGACGTGACAAATTATTGGAAACGCTGTGATAAGGATAAGTTAAAGTCGGCGGGAAGTGTATATTTATATAGAAAACACTGCAGTCAAACACGGCTATTTAAAGGTACAACGATGCCGGTATTAAACCTTTAACGGTCAGCTCATGAAATCCGATTTTATTTTCCCTGTCTGTTTAGTCAAAACGTTGTTTATCACTTCAAGTTCAAATACATATCAAAGTGTGCGCGCGGGACTGGTGTGATCAAGAGTTGTCCAACTTTATACGAAATGGTGATTCTGATTATTTAAATTAACTTATTTTTTATTGTAACATTACAATAAAGCCCCCTTCCCCTTAAATGCTGTGAATGCCGGCACGTCAAATGTCTATAATCGGAGAAAGTGGACAAACAGAGAAACAAACTGATGAGAAAACTGACAACAGCGCCGTTCAGCGACGGGCCGGAAACGTTCAGGCCACTGCGTCCGACAAACTTGGGGACGACATCCATCGTGCGCTGATGTTGGGCATAATTTATTCATGGCAACTTCCGCCGGTACTGATTGACCATGCACAGTTGATCTAATCGTGCCGCTTGCATAATCTGTAGAATAACCACTTGCCGTGGAAAATCCCCTTTGAGGGAATATGAATGTGAAAGAATTCAGACCACAAACACCAAATGCAAATGCTCACTCAAGCTACCCCCTCATGAATGCATGAATTACTAAAGGACAATGTTGATCTGCAACAGGGTTTGAAGGTGATCGGATCTCTGACCTTATGTTACAGTCTCCTGTGACTAGCCTACCTCCTCCCAAGATGCCACTCATTCGCTTGTTATATACACCACGATTAAAACAGCATTTTCCCCAATTGGTTTTGTATAGCAAAATCTTCGATGATTCCATAGACAGTTCATTACTTTTGCTGCAAAGATTTTAACAACAGTACATAATTATGTAATACATTCACCAAGGCAAATAACAGTATATGAGGTTAGATAAAAGCTTGATAAAGCTGGTGTATCCTAAAAGGAGGCATGCATGGTAGTGAAGTATGTTGAGGGAGCTTAGGGCCAGGGCAACTGAAGGAATGGCCATGGATGGCGGAATTAGGAATGTCCCTTAGGCATTGGCCATGAAAGGGCAGAATTAGAGGAGAGTAGGTATCTTAGAGGGTTGTAGGACTGTCAAAGATTGCAGAGATTGGGAGAGGGTGATATCATGGAGAGGTTTGAAAACAAGGATAAGAATTTTTTAAGTCAACATGTTGCTTTGCAGGGAACCAGTCGAAGTCACCAGGTGAAAGGGAAATGAAAGCTGCTGCAAATTGAAATATGGGCAGCTGAATTTTGGTGACCTCATGTTTAAAGAGGGTAGAATGTGAAAAACCAACCAAAACTACAGAAATTTTGAATCAATAAAAGGAATGTAATGTCAAGATAATGTATAGAGGAGTTGTTGAATCTTTATCTGAGTGCTCTCAATTCTCCAAAATAAGATTATAACATTGCCAATTTGTTTTTATGGGCCATGGCTTTGCAAAATTCATAAATTTAAAATGTGAGAACTCTAAAATTCAGCATCATGTTGAAAGTTGACCATTTTATTCTCAGCCAAAACGGTGATTTTGAAAACAAGACAAAAACGTTAGAAGTTTTTTCTGCACAGAAGGCTAAAGTCTACTTTGGTGCTTTCTTCAATTAGCTGTTGGGGTTGTAATACCCAATCATTTAATTTATGTAAGTACATTCCCTATGACCCATGTGTAAGACCGTGTTAAGATCCTATGCCTGTGCAACATTTTCAGTTTTCCTATGTTAATATTTTTCATTCAATAATACATTTCAAGCAATGACCACTGAATTGTGCAGAGAATGACTCATCTAACTATTCTATGTATAGACCCACTGTCTCATGAGTATTGCATCTTCCCTTGCTTTCCCATGAAATCAATGAATAACTTAAACAAAATATATAATTGATAAACTAAATAATTTACTTTTATTTAAGATGGTTGTAATGCATATCCCTTTATAAGTTGTGGAGATATGTTTACAATGTTAGTACAAAGTTTACTATGGAGAACAGATGTTCCAAATAAATACGGAAATAAAAACTGCAAACGTTGACTGATCTTGAATACAGCAACAAAACTCTGGAAATATACAGAAAATTCATTATATTTCAGAACACAGAAAATGTATGACTAACAATAACAACAATGTTTATTTTATGTGACACCTTTAATGTAGAATCACAGAAACATAATCTGGCAAAAATATGAACGCTGAGCTAAAGAAACAGATATTAGAACGGATGACCTTAAACTTAGCCAAAGAGATATTTAATGCAGGGCCTTAAAGGAGCAGAGAGAAGTTAAGAGAGATGTTCCAGGATGTAGAGCATAGATGGTTGAAGCACAGCTACTGATGTTGGATTGCAGATATGGGGGTTGGAAAGCACAACACACTTAAAGAAACACACGATACTAGGTAACACTATCAGTGAGCTTCCGGTGAAGCACTGGTGTTATGCCCCGCTTTCTGTATATGTGTTTGGGTTGGTGACATCATTTCCTGTGATGACGTAATTCACCACGTTGGTGATGTCATTTCCTGTTCTTTTTCTCAGAGGGTGGTAGATGGGATCCAAATCAATGTGTTTGTTGATAGAGTTCTGTTTGGAATGCCATGCTTCTAGGAATTCTCTAGAAAAAGAACAGGAAATGACTTCATCAACATGGTGAATGAGATAATCACAGGAAATGACATCACTGACACATAAATAGAAAATCGGGCATAACACCAGTGCTTCACCAGAGGATCACTAATGATGTTACCTAGTATGGTGATGAAACATCTGTCCAGTTCAGCGAGCAAACATATATCCAGAACCTCAACCTGAGCTACAAATCTTCTCAAAACTCAAACACATTTTGTAGGTTAATGTTTTGAGTGGGCACTCTTTACCAGAATCTAAGTATGTTGTAGAAGGTGAAATCTCTTATATTAGGGAATCTTGCATTTGTTAGGTTTGCAATGGTCATGGTATAATTCGGTATGGTTGAATTTAAAATACAGAAGGAGGGTGATATGATAAAATCCAATACCAAGGTCTTGTGCTTAAACAAAGGGCGCTACAGTGGGATGAAGGAGAGTTGGCTCAGGTAGACTGGGACCAAAGACTATATGGTGGGATAATTGAGGAAGAGTTGAGGACTTTCAAAGTGATTTTTCACTGTGCTCAGCAAAAATATATACTAGTGATGAGGAAGCACTGTAGGAAAAGGGTCAATCAGCCACTGATAACTAAGGAAATAAAGGAGGGTATCAAATTGATAGCTAATGCATACAAAGTGGCAAAGATTCATGGGAAATTAGGGGCTTGGAAAATCTTTAAATGTGAACAGAAAGCCATGAGAAAAGCTGTAAAGAAAAGTAAGATGGATTATGAGAATAAATTAGTTCAGAATATAAAAACAGAGAGCAAAAGTTTCTACAAATATATAAAATGAAAAAGAGTGCCTAAGGTAAACATTGGTCCTTTGGAGGATGCGAACGGGGATTTGATAATAGGAAATGAGGAAATGGCTGAAGCACTGAACTGGTATTTTGTGTCGGCATTCACAATGGAAGACACTAATAACATGCCAATAATCGATGAAAAGGAGCCTATGGGCAGGTAAGGACCTAGAAACTATCATTATCATTAAAGAGTTAGTGTTGGGCAAGCTAATGGGGCTAAAGGTGGGCAAGTCTCCTGGCACTGATGGAATGCATCCCAGGCTACGAAAAGAGATGGCTGCGGAAATAACAGATGTGTTCACAGTTTACCAAAAATTTGGTGGATTCTGGGGTGGTTCCAGCATTCTGGAAAACAGCAAAGGTGATGCCACTGTTTAAAAAAGGAGTTGGACAAAAGGCAGGTAACTGTTGGCCCATTAGCTTAACTTCTGTAGTCAGGAAAGTGCTTGAATCTATAGCAGAGGAAGAAATAGCAAGATATTTGAACATAAGTTGTCCCATTGGGCAGACACAGCATGGGTTCTTGAAAGGCAGGTTATGTTGAACTAATTTACTAAAATTCTTTAGGGACAATGGACAACCAATGGATGTAGTGTATCTGGATTTCCCAAAGGCATTTGACAAGGCGCCCTTCAAAAGCTGTTGCATAAGATAAAGGTGCATGGTGTTACGTGTAATGTATTAGTATAGATAGAAGATTGCTTAACTAACAGAAAACAAAGAGTGGGGATAAATGGGTGTTTTTCTGGTTGATGATCAGTGGCTATTGGGGTGCCTCAGGAATCAATGTTGGGACCACAAGTGCTTACAATTTACAGAGATGATTTGAAGTTGGGGATCAAGTGTAGTATGTCAAAGTTCATAGATGACACTAAAATGAATGGTAGAACAGTATGCAGAGGACACTGACAGTCTACAGAGGGATATATACAGGATAATTGAGTGGGCAAGGGCCTGGTAAATGGAGCACAATGTGATAAATGTGAGGTCATCCATTTTGGTGGAACAACTGCAATATGGACTATTATTTAAATGGTTAAAAAAAAGCAGCATGCTGCTGTGCAGAGGGACCTGAGTATCCTTGTGTGTGAAGCACAAAAAGTTGGTTTGCAGGTGCATCAGGTAATTAAGAAAGCAAATGGAATATTATCTTTCATTGCTAGAGGGATGGAGTTTAAAAATAGGGAGATTATGCTGCAGCTGTTTAGGGTACTGATGAGGCCACACCTGGAGTACTGTGTACAGTTTTGGTCTCCTTACTTGAGAATGGATGTACTAGCACTAAAGGGGGTGCAGAGGAGATTCACTAAGTTGCTTCTGAATTGAGAAGTTTGACTTTTGAGGAAAGATTATGTAGACTGGGACTGGACTCATTGGAATGCAGAAAAATGAGGGTGGATTCTTGTAGAAACATATAAAATTATGAAGGGAATAGATAAGATAGAAGCAGGGATGTTGTTTGCACTTGCAGGTGAAACTAGAATTAGGGGGTATAACATCAAAATAAGGAGGAGCAGATTTAGAACTGAATTGAGGAGGAACATCTTCACCCAAAGGGTTGTGAATCTGTGAAATTTCTTGCCCAGTGAAGCAGTTGAGACTACCTTGTTTAAGGTTTTTAAGGCAAAAATGGATAGATTTTTGAACAGTAAAGAAATTAAAGGTTATGATGAGAGGGCGGATAGGTGGAGCTGAGTCCACTGAAACGATTAGCCATGATCTTATTGAATGGTAGTACAGGCTCGATGAACCAGATGGCCTATTCCTGCTCCTGTTAATGTTCTTAATATGATATTACAATTTGCATTTAAGATGTTATTATTATAGAAGAAAAGCAACACATCTATCAGCTCATTTAATATGAGAAGTAAACCAAAGGTAAGAAGCATATCTATACACAAAAGATGACAGAGGGTTGGAGCTCTTCTAAAAGCAACAGTTGATGCTAGATCAGTTGGTCATTTTAAATTTGAGTTAGATAAATTTCTGTGAAGCGAAAGTTTTAAGGAATATTGACCAAAGGTAGGTATATGGAGTCAAGCCACATATCAGCCAGATCTCATTGATTGACAGAATAGGATTGAAGGGCTGAATGGCCTACTCCTGTTCCTATCATCCTATAAAAAGCTCTGTGTTGTACTGTGGCATTTGTACAGCATACATATTAATGTTTAGATCGGTATTAGTTGTAAAATATTAACTTTAATGGAATAGTAGCATGTACACAGTCCTAAAAAGTTATTACAATGTCACAATGGAAAATGGCAAAGTGATAGAAACAGCAGTAGTGTGAAATTATACCACTATTCATTATTTCAGTGCCACAATTAATTTTAATTTCTAGTACCTTGAGATTGAGATGAGTCACATACTCCATTGAAATTACTTTGTAAATGTTTTCTATGGGAAATCAAATCTACAAATTTCCACTTTAACTTGTTACATTCCATTGTGAGTTCAGCAGGTGATATTCGACATGCATTTTCTTTCTCAATCTGATCACCGCTCTATAAAGGCTCATCGTAGTGCCGCAGCATCATGCTGTACCGCTTATTGTAAAAGAAAACTCAAAATGCTTTCTGAACATAAAACTTTATGTATGTTTTTCTTAATAGCTGAAATTAATTCTGTCATAATTATATTGCATAATAACATGATGAGGAGAAATGATTTCACTCAAAGGGTTGTGAATGTTTGGAATACTCCAGGGGACTGTGAATGTTTTATCAGTGAATACATTTAAGGCAGATACAGTTCAACCTTTGGTCCCTCAGGAAAGCAAAGGATGTGGAAATCAGGTAGGAAAGTTGACTTAAAGTCTGAGATCTGTCAAGATCGTGAGTGGCAGAGTAGGCTTCAAGTGCCATATGGTTTACTCCTGCGCCAGTTTATCGTGTTCTCAAATACATTTAAACATATTAGTTGACTTATCCATTGAATTGTTTCTCACCCATTTCTCTAGTCGCCTCTTTAAGATTGCCTTTTTTTATTCGTTCATGGGATGTGGGCCCTTATTTATTACCCACCCTGAGTGGCCCTTGAAAAGATAGTAATGAGCCATCTTCTTGAACCATGGCAGTCCACGTGCTGTTTGTAGACTCTCCGTGCATTACCAAAGGAGTTCCAGGAGTTTGACCCAGCAGTAGTGAAGGATCAGTGATATATTTCCAAGTCACGATGTTGAGTAGCTTGGAGGGGAACTTGCAGGTGATGGTGTTCTAATGTATCTGCGCCCCTATCCTTCAACTTGGTAGTGGTCATGGGTTTGGCAAGAGCCTTGGTGAAATTCTGAAGTTCATCTTGTAAAATAGTGCACTACTGCTACTAAGTATCAATAGTGAAGGGAGCGGACTTCTACGGATGTGTTGCCAATCAAGCAGACTGCTTTGAGAGTTATTGGAGCAGCACTCATCCGAGCAAGAGGGGGAATATTCCATCACAATCCTGACCTGTGCCTTGTAGATGGTGCACAGGTTTTGGGTGTCACAAGATGAGTTACGCACTGCAGGATTGCTAGCCCCTGAGGTGCTCTTGCAGCCATTGTATTTATATGGCTAAACTAGCTTCTGGCCAATGGTAAACCCCAAGATATTGATAGTGGGAGATTCCATAATGGCAAAGCTATTGAATTTAGTTTGATTGTCTCAGAGGAGTCACGAATAATGCTGAACAAGGTCGCTGATGATTGCACAATCTCCACTTCTGACCTTATGATGGAGGGTAGTCATTGATGAAGGTGCTGAAGATTCTTGGGCCTCAGATACTATCCTGAGGAATCCCTGCAGCGATGTCCTGGGACTGAGATGACTAACCTCTGACAACCGCAAACATCTTCGTTTGCGCCAAATATGATTACAACCAGAGGAGAGCTTTGCCCTTGATTCCCATTGACTCCAGTTTTGCTAAGGCTTCTTGATACCACACTCAGTCAAATGGGGCCTTGATGCCAAGAGCTGGCACTTTCCCTTCAATTCTGGAATTCAGCTCTTTTGTTCATCTTTGAACAAAGGTTGTGCTGAGGTAGTGAGCTGGTTAAATGTAGACCAAAATGGGAAAAAAAAACAGCATTAAACCAAGGACTGAGAGTTACTGGAGTTCATTGTGAATTTTGTTTGCAATTCTGCCTTGCTTAAGCAGTGGGTGAAGAATTTGAGACTCAGTGACACCATGGGTTGAGATACAGAGCAAGCTTTACCCTGAGACAGGCTGTTGATTTGTGGTCTTAATGAAAACTAGTTGCATGGGCCAAAAGTCATCAGCATGACAACAATGCACTGGTAGGCCACCAGAAAGGTCGACAATTTGTGGGTGACCAATACAAAGGTAGAAGTCTTCCAGACTGAAAGAGACAATTTTTTTTTCCCCCTCTCTGCCGTGAAGTAATCTTGAACTAGAAGTTAACTATTCTCTCCTACGTTTTGTTGAAATTGTTGCCTCTAGCCAGTGACTGAAAGTGTGGACAATTAATTGTCAACTGCCTTATGTCTTCAGCAATGAACTGAAATGATATGGAAAGGAGATTGAAACTCAGTTGGACAGGAAAAAAAAATACAAATCCTGTGGACTGATGTGATTGAACTGTGTTTCTGGTGGTATTTTCCCCCAACCTCTAACAGCTATATGTTTGTTTGCCTGTGTCTTTCTGCATGAGAGTGGAGGGAAAAAGCAATATAGTTTAAGATAGCAGAATCATTTGTTAATATTTAATGTCATTTCTCATGTATTTGTGATAAATAGTTTCTTATTAAGTACTGAAACCTAGTCAAGTTTTCTGTTAACCTGAGTCCATCACACAGAAAAACACTGGTGGAATTTTGGCAAGTTGATTAAATGTTTGCCTTTTTTTGATGACCCCAAGCATAGTGGGCCTTGAGTATCAGTGGACTTTTCAAATGGGGCTAACACCATGATTCTGGTAACCGGTGTACAATCTTCACCATTTCAGCCTTGTCACACTGAAATTCCCTCCCTAAGACTCCACTCTATTAGCTCTATCCCCTATATTACTCTGCTTGACAAACTACCTCTTCATCCAAGTTTTCACTTCTAACTTATTCGTTCTCAGTTGAAAATTTTTTAATTATACCTCCTTTTCATTCATCATATTTTCATATTTACTTTAAGTTAAAATAAAAACTTGAATGAAGTCTTCAACTCGTAAAAGTGAACATTATATCTTTGTCTTTAAGAGTGCATGATTATTTAGTCTGTGGAGCTACTGAATAACATTCTTCAGTTTCCAAAATATTCTTTGTTGTTTATTTAAAATCATTTGACAAATCAAGCAGCTCTTGCTAAACACATTTTTCAGATATTCATATTGTCTAAGCTGAGAGGCAGTGATGAATTTTTAAAGCCTAGAAAGTATCCAACTGAAAGGGACAAATGGGTTTGAATAGAGTGGTGATGGGCTTAAGGTTTGAGACAGGAGATATTTTTCTGTGAGACTTCATCTACAGTTCACTATTGGTTAACTGCCCAATGAAATTATGCTGATGGGTGGGAGTGTTAATCTGGGCTCTATCAGCTGACAGCAAAATCCTAGAATCCCTGTAGAGTGGAAACAGGCCCTTCAGCCTAACAAGTCCACTGAAGAGTAACCCACCCAGACCATTCCCCTACCCTATTATCCTATACTTACCCCTGACCAATGCAACTAACCTACACATCTCTGAACATTATGGGCAATTTACCCTAATCTGCACATTTTTGGATTGTGGGAAGAAACCCAGGCAGATATGGGGAGAACATGCAAATTCCACAGACCGTCACCCGAGACTGGAATCAAACAGGTCCCTGATGTTGAGGCAGCAGTGCTAACCACTGAGCTACCATGCTACCCTAAAAGAAGGTTCATCATTGCAGATTAAGTTTCAGAAAAGGAACAGTATACCGCTTTAGAAACATGACACAGAAGGAAGCCATTCAGCCAATTTTATTCATGTCAGCTGAGAAAATGCCAGTCTAATTTCACCATCTAGCTCTTGGTCATTAGACCTGTAGGTTGGTACCTCAGGTGCATATAGGGGCTAAAAATGAAAGTATAATTAAATGAACATTGATAAGATATATTAGCAATATTTTGTGGAAGGGGGAATAGAGGATAGAGATGGATGTAACTTTCTCACCTGAATGTTAACTCCTATTCATCCTGAACACAAAATGAAAGTTTTTTCCACTAACCGTAGACTCTGCAGTCTGTAAACTTTCAGCCTGGCAGCAACAAAATCAAAGGAAAATAGGACCCTGAATTTCATAAATACTCAAGGCTCCTTCCTTAGATTATATTAGATTCCGTAGTGTAGAAACAGGCCCTTCAGCCCAACGTCCACAGCAACCTGCCTAAGAGCAACCCACCCATTCCCCCTACATTTATCCATGACTAATCCACATAACACTGGACAATTTAGCATGGCCAATTCACCTGACCTGCACATCTTTGGTCTGAGGGGAAACCTGAGCACCCAGAGGAAACCCACACATGGAAAGAACATGCAAACTCCAGTTGCCTGAGCCAGGAATCAAACCCCAGTCCCTGGTGTTGTGAGGCAGCAGTGCTAACCACAGCCACCATGCTGCCCCTTAATTGTAGAACCAGTAAATTAAAAACAAACAATATTGAGTCACATTATGCATGACTCTTCCTTATCGCGTAATCTCCACATCGATTCCTCTAATTGCATTCCTCCAATTCTGTCATCTAGAGTATCCCTCCATCAATGGTCACCTTCAGATAAGGTCACCATAAACCCTGGAAAACATTTACTACAGCTCAGTCTCTACTTCCCTTTCCTTCTTTAAGATGCTGTTTGATCAAACTTGAATTTTCTGACCCATTTCTCCTTTTCAAGATCAGAAGGCTAGATGGCTAACGTGATGCTGAATATAACTATAGGTTTGATTTCTGTTCGAGATCAAGTGAACTTGAAACTTTTCTGAAAGAACTCCGGAGACCAATATTCCATCACCAAGTCACCTTTCACTTACACATTGGGGATGTCCTTGACACTGATCCAGGTCTCAGCCAACTGTCAGTGTGAACAGAACATCTGACACTCCTGTTTATTTTTATTTTATTAAAACAATTACAAAAGAGTTTACAGAAAAACAGTCAACATTTACAACTGCATACAACAGCAATTTTACAAGGGAGGGGAACAGCAAGCTAGGCCCCAAACCCTACCGTTCAGCCAGTTTACAGGGAATTGAGGACAAACCACAAACCCCAGTTTCAAATGAAAAGACAGCAATGACATTTGTGCATAAGAATCTTGTTACAAAAACAGTGCAGACAATACAGACCCAACAACCCCCCTCCCTCCCACCTTCCAACCACTAATGCAGCCTGCCCCTATGCAGCATCCAGCTCAGTCCACCCCATGCCCTTCCAGTTCTTGGTCCACCCTGACCTTTCAACCATCTCTAGGACAGCCTGCCCCAGTACCCACCTGGGGTAACAGCACTGAGGGCAACTATCCACCTTCTGGCTCACAGTCTGCCCCTACATACCATTGGGCTCTCACCCACCCTGATACACTGTCCAGCCAGTGGGCTACCTAGGCACACCTTCCAGCCACCTCTAGGACAGCCCATCCCCTTCCCCAGGGATGATAGTGTGCAGGGTAGCCCACAAGCCTTCCAAATCTCAGCCTGCCCCTACACACCTTCTGGCTCTCAGCTGCTCTGACACCTTCCAACCACTTCTAGGACAGTCTGTCCCAATTACCCCTTCATGGGTTGCACCATCTGGTTCTCTGGGTGACTGGCATCAGGATGGCCTACCCAACCTCCACCTCAGGGTGACAACTTTCAGGACAACCCATGAGCCTCCCAGCTCACAGTAAGACCTGCCAGGCCCAGGGACACAAGAGTGCAGATGATAGACCCAGGAAACACCACAATACAGTTAATTACCAAAAAACAGCCCTTTCTGGTACACAGTCCAAATCTATACAGTCTTCAAAATATAGAATCCAGTTCCAGGAAGACTCCACTCCAGTATGAGGTGCATTGTCCAAAATGGAGTCCATTCCAAACTGCAGAGTCCACTCCCAAAGGCAGCAAATGCACACCCCACAGCACACAGATGTTCAGTCTCCATGGAGTCCTGGCATATCCTTGGAGAGCCAGGGCCACTCACAGGAACATAGTATAAGTGCAGTTAACTCACAGGGGTTTGGTCCACTCCTGAAGGCAAGGTCTTCACCCAAACTCCAGGATACAGTAAGTGCTCACCTCCCAGCACATACAGGTGTTCAATCTTCAGAGGCCTCCCCACAGGAACAGCTCCTCTGGTAAAATGTATGCCTTCCACAGGGCTTAGTCCAAACACCAAAACAATGAGAACACACAAAAAACTGAAAACTAGAGCCCAAGGGCTAAGCCCTACCATAAAATTAACACTGTCCTTTTCTCAAAAGGACAGAGGAGAAAAGAGTAACACAGGCTGTAACCAGCCAGTGAAACAACAATCCCTTAATGAGAACGGAGTTACACCTGAAACACATTGTTAAACTCCTGATGCCAATCAGTCCTCACTAAAAGGAATACCAATTAACAAACTAGCCAAGTAATTTAGCCAGTTCAGAAATCAGATTTTCCCCCTCCAAAAAAAGGAAACAGAAACCAAAAGTAACACTGACTATAGCACCAGCCAGCACAGACTCAGTCCCCTAAATCAAGAAGGCCTCTGAATCTCCTGTTTATATTATATTAAACAAATTACAAAAACAGTTTACAACAAAGTTACATTTACAGCTACATACAAGAGACAGCAATTTTACAAGGGAGAGGAGCAGCAAAGCCAGGCCCCAAACCCTACCATTCAAACAGTTTACAGGGACATGAGGACAAACCTCAAATCCCTGTTTCACAAAGATATAAGAGACAACAGCAATGACAGTCGTACATTAGACAGTACTGTTACATACAAAAGTGCAGACAATACAGACCCAGCAAGCCCCTGCCCCTCCCACCTTCCGACCACTCTAAGGCAGCCTCTAAGGCAGCCCGCCCCTACCCACCTTCCAGTTCTCGGTCCACCCCATGCCCCTTCCAGTTCTCGGTCCGCCCCGACACCTTTCGAACACCTAGAGGACAGCCCGCCCCGGTACCCACCCAGGGTGACAGCGGTCAGGACGGCCTACCCACCTTCCAGCTTTACTAACCACCCTCAGCACCTTCCGACCACCTCTGGGGCAGCCCGCCCCGGTACCTGCCTGGGGTGACAGCGCTGAGGACGGCTACCCGCCTTCTGGCTCAGTCTGCCCCTACGTACCATTGGGCTCTCACCCACCCCGTTGCACCTCCGACCAGTGGGCTATCCTGGCACACCTGTCAGCCACATCTAGGACAGCCCGTCCCCTTCCCTGGGACGACTGCGTGTAGGGTAGCCCACAAGGGTTCTGGATCTCAGCCCGCCCCTACCGCCTTCTGGCTCTCGGCTACTCCGACACCTTTCGACCACCTCTAGGACAGCCCGTCCAGATTACCCCTTATCGGGATGACAGTGCTCAGAACAGCGTACCCACCATCTGGCTCTCGGGGTGACTGGCATCAGGGTGGCCTACCCACCCTCTGGCTTTTGGGACAGCCTACCAACCTTCAGATTCACAGGATGGCCTACCCACTCGGGCTCTCGGGGTGACAGCTTTCAGGACAACCCATGAGCCTCCCAGCTCACAGCAAGGCCTGCCAGACCCAGGAACACGCAAGACAGTGCAAGTGATAGACCCAAGAAACACCACAATACAGTTAGTTACCCAAAAAACTCCTTTCTGGTACACAGTCCAAATCTATACAGTCTTCAAGATGTAGAATCCATTTCCAGGAAGAGTCCACTCCAGTATACAATGCGCAATGTCAGAATTAGAGTCCGCTCCAAACTGCAGAGTCCGTTGTTAAAAACAGTCCACAACCAAGGGCGGAGTCCACTCCTGGAGGCAGCAAATGCACACCCCACAGCACAGGTGTTCAGTCTCAATGGAGTCCTGGTCCAGCCTTGGAGAGCCAGGCCCACTCACAGACAGTACATAGTACAGGTGCAGTTAACTCACAGGGGTTTGGTCCACTCCTGAAGGAAAGGTCTTCTCCCAAACTCCAGGATACAGTAACTGCTCACCTCCCAGCACACACACAGGTGTTCAATCTTCAGAGGCCCAGTCCCAGGGCTAGGCCTCCCCACAGGAACAGCTCCTCTGGTGAAGTGTATGTCTTCCACAAGGGCTCAGTCCAAACACCAATAAAAAGTGAAGACACATACAAAAAACAAAGGAAACTACAGTCCAAAGGCTAAGCCACACCATAAAGTTAACATTATCCTTTTCTCAAAGGGGGAAAGAGTAACACACAGGCTGTAACCAGCCAGTGAAACAACAATCCCCTAATGAAAACTGAGTTACACCTGAAACACATTATGTGCATCAGGAGTTTAACAATCAGTCCTCACTAAAGGAATGCCAGTTAACAAACTGGCTAATGATCACACAGCACTGTCCTTTGATGTGAAGGGCAGTGTTGGTCACTGGCCACCCGGATGTTTTCCTATCTTCCTGGTGGTGGAAATTGAATAAAGATTCATGCACTTTGTGTCTTTCACTGTGTCTCACCTACACACACACCATGGGTGCTCAGGAAAAAATAAGCACTACCGCACTTAGGTGGTAGTGTGGGGTTAAATTAAAAAAAACAAACTGGCTAAATAATTCAGCCAGTTCAGGAATCAGGTTTTCCCCTTCCAGAAAAGGAGGGAAGCAGAAACAAACAGTAACATACTGACTGTAACACCAGCTAGCACAGAGTCAGTCCCCTAAATCAAGAAGGCCTCTGAATCTCCTGTTTATATCAGTCAGCCAGGGCTTTCCTGATTGGACCAGACTAACAGCCCCAATCTGGGAATTCATATTCTATGAGGTCCACCTGGCTGATCTCACCTTCCAAATTGGAAGTCAAAGGCATACTTGCACTGAAACAAAATCTGCAAATACACAGCTCAGGATGAAACAGAAGACAGTGAATTAAGGGCCATCCTTTGGATAGCGCATTTGTGCCAATCTCCTTCTCTGGCTCAGTGTCATCTTTTTTTTTTCTCTCCTAGTGATATATATTTTATTAAACAAATTACAAAAAAACATTGACAGCTGTATCAGTGTCATCTTTTATAATGCTCCTGTGAAATGCTTTGCTAATTTAAATGTGCTGATTAAATATAAATTGTTAAAGGTATTGTTGACTAAGGGAGAGACAAGAAAGGGCAGGTATTACATCCTTCAGTTGCAAACCCTCCCAAAATGTTAGATTTCTTTCAAGCTGAACTATAATAAGTACAATGCCTGAACAGTATATTTGAACATCAGAGTCCCTAATTTATATAATTAATGTTAAACTTATTTCTGAAGACAATTAACTTAACTGAGTTGTATCAGTGCATTAGAGTAGGCGAAATAGCACTACAACACTCAGTAAATTTGTATGTTTTGGTATTTAACCGTTGTAGCTGTATTGATTCCAAAGAGATTTGAGTGTCTTAATTTATAAAAGTATTTACATAAAATGTGATATTGCTCCCAAAGTAGCTCATGCCAGTACCACCATTATGCCTATGGAGATTAAAGTTGAGGGGTCCAACTCCACACCAGATACTCAGCAATGTTCTCTGATAACTTCACCATTACTTCCCCAACACATTGCAAAGGTGATTTTTGATTCCTTACTGAACCATGTGCATGATAGCAGGACTAAAATGAACAATGCTTCTTACTTGGTTGAATGGTTTGGCACCTCCACAGGACCAGTTCTGATCCTTGCTGGCAAGGAACAGAATGTCAAGTGTCTCACCACCTGTCTTGGCTCTGTTTGTTCAGTTATGGGCTGTTTTCTCCTGGACTGAAAGAAAAGGAGGGACTGAGTGAGATGCAAGTGGGTGGCACAGCTTTTACTGATGGTACAGATGGTGAAAAAGTTGTATGTGTGTTGAGAGTGGTAGACCATGAGCTTTGATGAGAACTGGGTGCAGTAGCATAAGTAGAGAGCGTGGGAGTTAGCAGCAACAAGAGAGTAACACTTACTGTCATAGAATGGAGAAAGTCATTAGCCATCTTCATATCCTGCTGAGTATTTCTCCAGATCACCAGACTGCACTGACACATTGGCAGGATCTGGTGTTATGGCCTCCTCTGCTGGTCCTGATGGGAGATGGTGACACTCCTCTGCTCCACCCCATCCACTGAGCCCTCCACATCCCTGTGCACAAAATGCAGTGCCAACTATCCCTTATCTGCCGTGCCTGATAAATTCTCAGTGTCTGTGCAGGGCAGCATCAGGCTGGCAGGTCTTGAATGGTTACACATTATAAAGATGATGAGTCAAGATTGGAGTGATGCTGGAAAAGCACAGCAGGTCAGGCAGCATACGAGGAGCAGGAAAATCGACGTTTCGGGCAAAAGCCCTTAATCAGGAATCCGAGGAACAGGAGAAGCTCAGTTGATTTTAGCCTTATAAAGATGGTGCCAGAGCCAGGAATCTTGGAACATGCCAGACAGTTGAGACTTCCACCTACAGCAATGATGTGGAGATGCCGGCAGACTAGGATGGATAAGGTCAGAAGTCACATGACACCAGGTTACATTCCAACAGGTTCATTTGAAATAACAAGCTTTTGAAGCACTGTCCTTCATCAGTTGAAGTGGGGAAGGAACAGCATTCGAAAGCTTGTGGTTGGACTCTAACCTAGTGTTGTATGACTTCTGACCTTGTCCACCTACAGCAAAACAGAGAAAGGGACAAATGGGTGCCATAGAGGTATAGTGCTTACTTGGTGAAGTGAATACAAGAAAGTGTGCCGGGCCTTGTGGAAAGAAACACTCCATGAACCTCACTCCAAAAATGACATTCAATCTAATGTCTAGCACATCGGTGTGTCTAGAGCATAATTGCTTACAATGCAATAATTTTTTTTAACAGAAAAGTCTCTCCTCATTAGGCTGGGAAGTGGTTGTTCTCTACTATATCAGACCAAGCAGGTCCTGTAGATCCAAACCCCGAAAGAGGATTGTAGCAACAAGCCTACACTGTGGTGATTAATAGCAGAGACCATCTCGCACAATAGGATGATCCTGATGGGGATTGCTGCTACATGAAAGGGCTTCATAATTTTCTTCAGGTGATGCTGTCAAAAAAGTTTTATGAGACATGTTGATTGCACAATCTAATGTCCTGTTTCCAACTTAAATGTTTTCAAAATGCTTGTATTTATGGTATAATGTTCAAACATTCAAGCATTGCATGCATTGCTTCATTGAAGCTACACAGTGCAGAAAGAAGAAGCAGACTGACTTAAAGCAGGAAGAAGACCATATAGGTGCAAACTGCCTCAAACTAGTAACACAATATTCTCAGGCCCTATTAGGTGAATTGTTAATGAACATGGTGAGTGGGTTAGCTAGCATTCTGCTTGTTCAGTATTAATGATGCATGGAGATGATAGCTCTACTTAACTGCACACACATGTGCTGCACTAGAAAGCAGGTTCAGAATAATGCCTGAACTTATATCTCTATCCATGAAAGACTTCTAGATAAAAGAAAATATTGTTTAAAGGTATGTATGCAAAGGTTAAAACAGGAAGACGTCATACAGTTTGCTGCTCTTGTTTATTGAATAGGCATTAAACATGAGTTTCATTTCCTGAGAAAATAGCAACCATTTGAAAAATCCGATTTGGGGTAGCCATATGGAAACAGCCTTGTGGCAGAATAAAATAATTATTTTAATGGCATCCAGCTGACCGCTGTGCCTGACAGAGGAAACAAAGGAAAATGAACAATTGAAAGAGTAACAGGCACTTGCACAGCAAATATCATAGTTAGAAAAGTTAAGAACCTTCTATGTCTTTGCCATATGGCTGACCTAACAAACTTAATAGCGTACATACCTTAGTGTTATATGAAGATTGTCTTGGGCTCACTTTCTCTATCTTTTGCAATCTCTTTTTCTTTTATGGTGCTGATTCCATTGCATAAAATGGTATAATTTGTAAATTTATTTACTAAATGATCTATACACTCTTCCAGATTGTTGGAAAATGCAGAGACATGAGCCTTGCATGCAATTATAAAGGCTGTTTAAACAAAATGCTATTCAAATTATTTCTGAATTTTATATTCTCATTGAAGGTATGTTGTTACAGGTAAGTGCAAACCTGTGTGTCACTATCAGTTATTTTCAATTCAAGTGAAGTTACTCTTGTTGTTACTTTTGATTTCTGTAGAATTATTGAACCACAAATTATAGATGTTGATTTATACAGGGTAAACATTAATCTCAGCTCTTGTGAGTTATCATTCTACCCTAAACTGTTTTGAGTACTAAGGCAAAGGAAAATAATTGTAAAGGTTGATCAGCTTTGAACTTGTGTAAGCTGCCTTGGCTTGCTTGAGATTGGGCCTTAGTCCTCGGTTAATGTTTGGAGTTAAGCCACTGTGGGGGGAGGGGATGATACAATCCTTCCTTGACCTAAAAGGATTCTGTCATATTTCCATTGGTGAGGACTGTTTTTGACATCTCGTTGTGGAGGAGTTGAAGGATGTTGATGAATTTCATTGGACAGCCAGCCTTTGACAAGATCTTCAATGGCACTTCCTGATTGACTGACTGAGTCAAAAGCATTGGTCAGGTTGATGAAGGCCATATAGAGCAGTTGGTGTGATTGTTGGCAGTTGCTGAGCAGTAGAAATCATGTCCATAGGTCCACAGTTTGGTCAGAGGCCACATTGGCATTCAGGAAAGATTGCCTCAGAACATGGAAAAAGGCACCTAACGAGGATTTGGGTGATGATATTCCCAGCGATGGCGAGTAGGGAGATTCCTTGTTAGTTCCCACAGTCTTTTTTTTCTCCTTTCTTAAAGACAGTAATGATGACAGCAACACTCAAATTGGCAGGAATTTCTTCTGTCCCAGATTTTCAGGAAGAGTTGATGCAGATGATGGAAGCTCTGCTATTTCTAAGTTTGAAAATCCCCACTGGAATCCTATTTGCTTCTGTGGATTTTCCCTTCTTCATGTATCTAACGGTGGTTTCAATGTCTGCTGCATTGGTGGGAGTCCAAAGTCATAGTTGATGGGAATTAGGGGATTTCCTCAAATGTGTCCTCTTTTATGATTGTATTGCAGATTTGGAGCTCTTTGAAGTGTTCTGTCCATCAGAGGCTGATGTTTTCTCTGTCTCTCTGTAAAGGATTACATTGTTACGTTGCAGCAGCTTGAGGCTAAGGCCCATATGGTGGCTCTGAAGAAACCCCTTGACAGTAAGGAGTTGCAACTCCTTAGCTTTCCAATACACCATTGTTTCTTGGTTTTCCTAGTTTTTCTTGATAACTCTGCCTTTACAGTTTGATAAGTACTCTTCTTTGCCTCACCAATGATGTTGTTTTGCCAGGCATGGAGAATATTCTTTTATTGAAGACGTCTTGGATGGTATCGTCATTCTGATCAAACCAGTCTATTTCGTGGTCTTGTAGTTGAGGGTTACTTCACTACATGAGATAATTATGACTGTACTAGTTCTCTGAATGAACAATTTACCTGATGCCCCCTCACTTTCTCCATATAACCTTGGGTTTTCTTTCTTTCAAATATTCATGTAATTCCTTCTTGAAAATCTCAAATGAATTTATTTCCCTCACACACTCAGGCAGTGTATCCTAACCACTTGCTACATGAATTTGTTTTCTTCATATTACCATTTTTTTTGTCCTAAATCTGTGTCCTCCATTTCTCAATGCAATATATCCATCAATGGGAACAGTTTATCCCTCTAGTCTGTGTCAGAGCTCTTATGATTTTGAATATCTCTACCAAATGTGGAAAAAAAATCATACGCTGAAACTCCAATGGAGTATTGAGGGACGATCAACTCTTCAGTCCTGAAGAAGAGTGAATACTGGACTTGAAACATTAACTCTGTTTCTCTCTCCATGGATGCAGCCAGACCTGCAGAGTTTTTCCGCCATCCTCTGTCTTTGTTACACATTTCTAGTATCCAGTGTTGTGGTCTTATCTTACTGAGGAAAGATTACACTGTCAGAGGTACTGTCTCTTATGACGAGTTGAGATATGTTTAAGTAAAAATCCAACTGCCATTCAGATGGAAAGTGCAAGAGCTCTCCTGTACCTTAACAAGCATTAAATGTATATGGAATTTTTATCTCTGCAAAACGTGTAATAAAAGATAAGGATGAAGCATTTGCGTCCATCTTTAACCAGTAGTAAAGAGTCAATGTTTCATCTCAGCCTCCTACTGAGGATCCCAGTGCTACAGAAGGATATAACCGCTGATATAGGAGAAATACACTATTCAGCCTCTCAAGCTTGTCCTGCCTTTCAACAAGGTTATGGCTTATCTGCCCAGGCCTTAACCTTCTTTCATGCCAGCTCATTGTAGCCCTCAACTGTCTGATACATTAAAACTCTACCTCCTCTTTAAATACTTTCAGTAAAATTGCCTCCCCCACTTTCTGGTTTGGAGAATTCTGGGTATCCACTACCACCCGAGACAAAATTCCTCCGTATCTCAGTTTTAACAGAATGCCCACCTGTTCTGTATCTATGTCCCCTAGTTCAAGATTCCTCCTCTTGTGGGAACATCTCAATATCTATCCCATTGATCCCCTCAAATCTGTTACATTTCAATAAGATCATCCCTCATTCTTCTGAACTTTAATGAATACAAGTCTAACCTGTACAGTTTTTAAAAGAATAGTCAACCCCTTAATTAGCCTCGTGAATTTTTTTTAACTGTTCCTAACGACAAAATATAATTTCTTAAATACAGGGACCAAAACTGTGCGAAGTATTCCAAATGTGGCTTCACCAACACCCTGTACAGTTGCAACAAATCTTCCTTATTTTTAAACTCCAACCTCCCTAGCAGTGAAGGACATATTTCCATGTCCCTTCTTAATTACTTTCTGTACCTGCATGCTAACATTTTCCACTTCATGCGCAAGGACACCAAGATCCTTCTGTGCTGCTCTTTCTTTCAGAGTTTCTCTCCAAAAGTTTGCCTTTTGAATTTTCAGATGAATGTGCATGACCCTACACTTCCCTACACTAAATTCTTTGTGCCAACATTGTGCCCACTCATTCAATGTATCTATATCTTCCTCAAGATTCTTTATGTTCTGATTGCAACATTCCCTCTCACCTCTTCTTGTAAAGGCAGCAAATTTGGATGCATTAGACTTTGCTTCCTCCTCCAAGACATTAAAATATACGGAGTGTCAGTGGTGGAGGAGCAAGTGAATGTTTGTAAATGTGTTGCTAAACAAGCAGTCTGCTTTGTTCTTGATGGTGTGAAGCTTCTTGAGAATTGTTGATGCTGCACTTATCCAGGTTAGTAGGGAATATTCAATCATATTCCTATCTTGTGCCTTGTAGATGATGGACAGACCTTTGGGAGTCAGGAAGTGAGTTACTTGGAGCCTAGCCTCTGACCTCTTCTTAGAGTCATAGAATCATAGCTCCCTGGAATTCTGGAAGCTAACCTTATAGAGTATTATAAAACCACGAGGGGCAGAAATAAAGTGAATAGCCAAGGTCCTTTTTCTAGAATGGGGGAGTCCAAAACTAGATGGCATAGGTTTAATGTGAGAGGGGAAAGATTTAAAGAAGACCTAAGGGGCAACTTTTTCTCACAGATGGTGGTGCATATATGGAACGAGCTGCCAAAGAAAGTGTAGAGGCAGGTACAATTACAACATTTAAAAGACATTTGGACAGACAAATGGATGGGAAAGGTTTAGACAGATAGAAACCAAATGCAGACAAATGGGACTAGTTCAGTTTAGAAAACTAAGTTGGCATGGAGGTGTTGGGCATTTGGGCGATATAGGGCTAGTTCAGTTTCTGGTCAATTATATCACCCAGGATGTTGATACCAAGGGATTCAGTGATGTAATGTTATTGAATGTCAAGGGGTATTGGGTAGATTTTCTCTAATTAGAGTTGGTCATTGCCTGGCAAATGTTACTTGCCACTTTTTAGCCCAAGTCTGTATATTATCCAGATCTTGCTGCATTTGGACATGGACTGGTTCAATATCTGAAGACCATGAATGCTGCTGAACATTGTGCAGTCTTCACTGAACATCCCACTTTTGACCTTCTAATGGAGTGAAGGTCATTGACGAAGTAGCTGAAGATGCTAGGGCCTACGGCACTACCCTGAGGAATTCCTGCAGAGAGTTCCTGGAGCTGAGATGACTGACCTCAAATAACCATTTTCCTTTGTGCCAAGTATGACTCCACTTTTTATGCTAGTTTTTTTTTGGAACATTGAGTACCTTTTTGGTAGCCCTGCTCACTGTTTCAGGATATGGTCTTTGGTTAATGACATGAAATTTGGTCAATGGTCAGGGACTGGCTGTGAGTGAGACAGGTATTGGGATTGAGAATTTCACTTTCGAAAAGCTTCAGCCAGTGCCTTTGTTCAACCAGCAGAAAGATCTTGCTCCATATGAATGAGGGCACAGATACACACACACACCCCACCTCCATGGACATTGTCATTCAACATGTACTAGCCTCTAAGAACCCCAATGGCACATGTCCAAACCACTTACAGGATGCTGGCTGTTTTTCAATGCTGCAGTGACAAGAGTTATTGTAATACTGTAGCAAGAACACTGTGCATTCAGGGACACATAACCAATTAATGGACTGGACCAGGCTGCATTTCTGGATTCTTCACTCACTGTCATGGTGTACACACTTAGATCTTACTTGAATTAGGTATGTTGGGTTCTCCATATGGACATGAGGTTGTAGTCCCAATAGAAGATAGGAAGAAGTGAGGACTGCAGATGCTGGAGAGTCAGTCAAAAAGGGTGGCGTTGGAAAAGCACAGCAGGTCAGGCAGCATCTGAAGATGGGCTGATGAAGGACTTATGCCCAAAACGTCGACTCTCCTGCTCCTCGGACGCTACCTGACCTGCTGTGCTTTTCCAGTGCCACCCTTTTCAACTCCCAATAGATGATGTTACGACCATATGCCCACTTGGTCGAGACTCTCCACCAGAGGGAGCAAACATTTAGCGCAGAATTTGAAGCTCCTGCTCAGAGCTGAGCTCTGCAATACACTTTCTGTTTGATCAAGTGAGAGGGTGTGGTATGTTGACCATGCTTATTTCCGGCTTTACCCCCAGTTAAGACTAGGGCACAGCATTCTCATCCTGTTGCCAATTGAAGCTCTTAAATGGACAATTAATAATTCACCAGGGCTTTTTCTCCCCACTGCTACAACTCAATAGTGATAGACAGGAGACCTCCATGCGGGCAGGTTGACAAATAAACCATTTGTGCTTATGGTAGGGAGGTAATAGTCCATGATTCAAAGGGAATCAGTGCCTGATTGATATTTCTGCATTGGAAAAGCAGGTAGCTACTGACAGCTACACCCTGTCTTTTCCTCTGATCTGCCTCCTATCCCTTGCTAGTGGTCACCTGCTGTGACACCCCATGCCTTCCTCTTCTAACTTTCTTCCAGGATCCTGTGATAATCACTATCAAACACCCAAGTGTATTACTGGCAGCAGTGATCATAACTGCTGACACATCTGGCAATGTACCACTTCCGGTCCGTGATATGCAGGTCATTCTCAAGGTCAGATCTCTGCCATTTTGGGAAAGTGTGGAAATTGAATGTCCTCCATGGAGCCAGGTGTCCTGGTAACAGGATTCTCACTGCCTAATTCCTTCAGGACTCCTAGAGATTGGTTGTTAGTGTGGCTGTCAATTTTGTTAGGTGAATGTGAGACTCCCAAAGCCCCTCATCACGTGCCTAATGCATGAAATCTTGTAAGATTGTAATTCCTATCAACAAGATCAACACTTCTAAACTTTATTCTGCCAAACTCCACCAAATGTATAGGCCTATCTAACTCTGTCCTCATAGAACAATCTTCACGTTACTGTAATGAACCATAACTGTGGACTTCCAAAAGAAGTATTTCCTTCTTTCAGTTATGAGGCCAGAACTGTCTACTCTACATGTATAGCTTCATCAAAATCTGGAAGAAAGACTTCTTGCCTTTTTAATCCAAATCCACTGCAACAAATCACTTATTTTTCAAAATTATTTATCACTTTTAATCAAAGGAACTTCATTGTTTATAAAGGTGTCCTGAGGTTGTAAAAGTTGTAAGGTCAATCACAAATGTCTCTTTTTATGGTGTTGGGTAGTTTTCACTCGTCGACAAATTTAATGGTGATTTGGCAATACCAGGTCCCATCCTAGGCCAAGGGATTTTATCTCCAAAATATTTGTTCATGACCTAAATTTCAATTTAAAAAAGCTCTTGCACAATAAATTAAGAGAAAAGATAAAAAGACTGTGCCCTACATAGCAGCTGTAAGAATCACAAGCACTAAGAAAACCTATGCAAAGGAATTATAGTCTCAAGTGAATGTCTGAAATTCAATTCTGCTGTTAGTTAAATGTAACCTATTTAGTGGTACCATGCCAAGGAAATATTGGACTTGGAGCCAAAAACACCATCTATTTTAACTAAAAATGCAACGGTGAACAGAAATATTCTTAGTAATTAAATTCTAATCAATTATTAATTCCATTTCGAGTAAATTTATCTTTGACTGATATTAGAACAGATTTTCCCATCTCTAACTCTGATTTCCAGTAGCACAGGCATACTGGAATTGGCTCTTATTACAACAAGATCACTACTTTCCACTAAAATTTGACCAATTTATGGTATGACATACAGAGGGAAGATAAGCTTATAAAAATTTCCAGTGAAGTACTACATAGAAAATAATGTGATTAGTCAATTATATTTTGTTTTAAAACAAAGTGCAATACAATTAACAATAAACCGAGGGAATTATCTAAATAAAATTTGCTTCAGGATAAAAGGCAAATGAGTTGCAATGCAGAAATGAGAATCTACATAAGTAAAAAAATTATGTCTGCAGTTATTCTGTGGATAAGAATATTCCAGATTTTAGTGAATCCTAGACCTCCCAGGCTGAGCTTGTGCAACTTGATTACCTATGGCTATGTATTGGAGGAGTCAAGGCCAAGAATAGTTTTCGGGTAGTCTGGGATTAGATGTAAAGTCAAACATTCAGTCCTTATTTTTCTGCAATGACTGTATATTTTCATTATTATTTAATTAGATAGTAAAGCTTGCCACAACTGGAGAACCCCTAACTCAGGGATTTCTGATGGAAAAGATAAGAAATGCAAACATGCAAACCTGAGAGATGCAGCTTCAATGCTGATGAGATAAGGATAAGGTCAGTGACATTATTAGATGGGCAGTTTTCATTAGAAATAGGAGCATGGTTATTTATAATGGGAATGTTGACCCCAAGAATGTGAGAACAGACTATGTGGTAGGAGGCATGCAGACATTTAAGATTTATTATATAGATAGGGTTAGGCTGATCATTTGTGGGGGTGGGAATCCTCCCAGGGCAACCTTATCTGATATTAACTTTGGAGACTATTCCAATTACAGGTGCATCTGTGGGTTATGACAAAGCTGCTCCTTTAACAAGGTTATTCAGTCTTTAGTTTTTTTTTCCAGAGAGGTTGTAAATGACACAGACTCCAAAGAGTCTGGGATTGTAGGGTTTTAGGACCAATTTGAAGGTTTTCAAGTTTTAAACAAATCACTTGTAAAATAAAAGGGGAGTGGCTGGTTCTCTCAGCTCAGTTCCTCTCTGGTTTGGTTTATTTTTAACAGTAGTGTGGAAAAGCTGTTGGACCCAAAGATGCAGGTCTAGACTGGTACCCTCTCTCTGACTTCTCTCCTGTAAGACCATGTGTTTGATTATACCTTTTGTGCCAAGCGGTGTTGATGGAGATTGTTGCAAGTATTTCGAACAGCATCATTAAGTTGGGATGATCAGTTGGGTTTTCAGAGGGTTTAAGTTATTCGGTAATCTGTTTTCTGTTGCTTGCATTTCATTCAGTAATCTTGAAAATAAATTCTGTTTTGCTTAAAACTAAGTGATTTGACCAGCTAATTATCTCCTGGAATATCCACTTTACACTGGCTTAAAACAACTAGCAAAGTTAGGGTTGGTGCTACCCTTTTGAAATGTTTTGAGGAGTCTGGCCTGGTCTATAACAGATTGGGAGCTCTTTGTGCAATTTGGTCTGTGGCTCCAAATTAGGATTCAGGTTGTTGGACCCGGAGGCAGATGGTAGATGTTGGTATGTTTTGTTCTGGGTGTTAAATTTGGTTGGTTTAAACAGTGCTTGGGATAGCAATGTCTCTTTCAGTTGCCAAGAGTTTTCTGGGGGAATTTTGCAAAAAGGGGATTAAGGCCACGCTGCTGGAATTAGCAGACTAGCTGGAGCTGGAGCTGCCTCCTTCCATGAGGAAAGGAGAGAGAATTACAACATTAGCTCAGCATTTAAATTTGCTGGAAATGCCATCAGAATCTTTAGAGATGGCTTAAATTCAATTGAAAATGAAGCAGCTTGAGTTAGAGACAAAAGACAAGGAAAGGGCAATAGAAATGAAACAGTTTTAATTATGATTAAAAGCAGAGGAGAGAGAGAAAAGGAAAGAGAGAGAGAAGAGAGAGAAAAGGAGAGAGAGGAAAGGAAGAAAGAGAGGGAATTTGAACTTCAGAAATTGATACTTCGACAGGAGACCAAAAATCCACTTCCTGAAATAGTGCAAACTCCTGTGGAAAAGGAGAGAGTTAAAACGACAAGATAAGCAGCTGAAATAGCTGATGATTATGAGTTGATCCATAAAGCAAAGTTTGGCTTCCAGAACCAATTTCAGCCCATGAGGGATAGAAATTGGAGAAAAGAGAAATCCTCACATGGAAAGGGAAAGGTAGATCTCGGTGAAGGTCATAAGGATAACTTACCACAGGATAAAACGGAAACCCTGTGTTAAAAAGCTCATGTTTTTTCACTGCAATAAAGAAGGCCATGTGAACTCAGAGTTGGTGGGTTAGGAGAAGCTTTGGGAAGCCAGATGTAGGAAAACAGGATAAGCCAGTGAATTTTGATGTTTTAGAAAGCACAGTGGAGGCTAGAAAGCTGCCAAGAATGTACAAATTGGTTGGAGGTTGGTTAAGGAGCAAGTGCCAGATCTTCTTAAACCATATACCTATGAAGATAAAATTTATTCAAATAGGCCAGGAACAGCAGGTCGAGGTTACAATATTAAAAAACATAGGATCCTTTCAATCTGTGATACTGAAAGATGAGGAGATTTATACTTCTGAAGGACTATTGCTAGAAAAGGTAACAGTAATAGGAATTCACGGACAAACTCTCAGCTCCAGGAATATAATTTGTCCTTGCTAATGATGTGGCTGATTCACCAGTAGGAAACTCAAGCAACTGAACTATTGCAGGACACATATCCTGGGAATTTTCCTGACTGTGTGGTAATGAGGTCACAAAGTCACCAGTTGAAACAGGAGAGATCAAAGAGTACAGATAAAAAAGTTGAAGTCGAATTAGCAGAGACCCTGTTTGATCAGATGATTGAGACAAACCAGGAGCAGATGGATGACACAGCAGACATCTTTAGCTCAGAGAAATTAACTGAGTTACAGCAGAAAGATGAAAATTGAAAGCAATTGTATCAAAAGGCATACATAGAAAAAGAATCTGAATGTATCCCTGAATGTTATAACCTTAAAATGCTGTCTTAATGAGGAAATGGAGACCAACATAGGCAGATGAGAAATGGTCAAAGGTTCATCAAATCTTTTCGCCAGTGGCTTATAGAAAGATGTTGCGAGTGATGCACAAGCTACCTCTATGGGGCTTTTTAGAAGGGAGAAAACACAAGCTAAAATACAAAAACATTTTTACTGACCTGGACTGTGCAAGGATGGAGTTGAATTTGCTAGACGTGTCATACATGTCAGGTAATTGTAAAACGACAGGCAGTAATAAAACAAACACCTTTAATATCTGTTCCTACATTTGGGGAATTGGGTCTGGCCTGATCCATAACATCTGTTGACATAGTAAAATGGAGCCGTGAAGGGCCACTGGCCAATCACTGAGTGACCACAATTCAGGCATAACTGTAAAAGGTATGGTGCCCAGGTATAACAGGGGATCCTTCCACAGCATTGGAAGTGATATTACCAGGAGCACATATTTTAGGTGATTAGTGAAAGAGATAGAGAGGGCACAAAGAAAAACTTGTTCAGGTTGAGGGTGATGGGTGTCTGGAATCTGCTGACGATTGCTAATTGAGACAGAACTTATTGAAAGGGTACTGGGATCTGCACCTGAAATGCTGTAACTTGTGTTATGCAGTAGGCCAGACCCCTCAAAACATTTCAAGAAGGTAACCCAGACCCTAACTTTTCCAGTTGTTTTAAGCAGGTGTAAAGTGTATGTACCAGGAGCGATGTAGCTGCCCCAACCATTTGGTTTTGAACAAAACTGAATTTATTTACACACAAACAAAAGAGAACAGAATGTAGATTAAGATAACTTATCCGAAAACCCAATCAACCCTATCACAACATGATGCATTTCCAAATACCTGCAACATCCTATAGCCAGCCCAGCAAAACAAAAGGTAAAATCAAAAACAGGTTCTCACAGAAGAGAGACTGCAGAGAGAGAGGATCAGCATGGAGCTGTTTCTTTTGGTCCAGAGGCTTCTCTGGGTTCCCAGCTAAACCTTGACCAGCAGCCGTAAAACAGCCAGACTGCTGAAACCAAAACAAACCAGAGGAAAGCTGAACTGGGAGAGTTGGCCTTTCACTGTACTAGCATTTGTTTTTAAAAATTTGAAAGCCTTTTGCCTGAAGCCATATCTGTTAGCTATAATCAAATTGGCCATAAAACCCATACAAACTAGATACATCGGACCTCTGTGTATATGGCCTCTCTTAAAAAAAACAAGGACAGAATAACCTTGTCAAAGGAGCAGCATTGTCACAATTGCAATGCGATGAACCAGATGCTAGAAGGTTGGATTAGAATGGGAGGCTAATCTTTTTCTTACATCTTTCCGTGGGCATAGACATGATGGGCTGAATAGTCTCTTTTTGTGCCATTATGTTCCTATGATTCTAGCAGAAGAAAGAACAGGATAGCTAGTGATGTTGCAGTGCATCCCTACTTCAGGTCCAAAAGAATGGCTCAAGTCACTGTCAGTATTTGTTGACCCTGGAAGGTGCATCCACAATGTGGCCAAGCAGGTTGTCTGTCAGTCAATAACTTTTTTCTAATAAACCTAATGGCAGCCAGGAAGAGCAGGAGAGTTTCCTGGTGAGGCGCCCCGCCATAGGTGATAGTAAATACTGCAGTCCTTTGCTTTTAAGTGTGGAGCAACCTGTTAGATTCAACCCTCAAAAACTATGAGGGGAAAAAGAGACAAGCAGACATATAGATTTGAGCAGTGAAGAAGATGAAGATTCCGGATTGGACAAGACCTTGATGACGTGCGATTGCCTCCATTATAGATATCAACCGAATATGTGCTGGGTTAGTCGAAATGAAATGAAATAGTAAAAAAAAATGAAGCTCAGCTTATTAGAAAAGTCAATCAATTAGATGAAATCCTAATGATTAGAAAGCTGACTGATCTCAGTGTTTCTGTGTCTGAAGGAATGTGTGTGTTTAATTCAGTGTTTTAACACAGAAGTAATAGACTGAACTGTCCCAATAACTCTGAAACGCTAGGTCCTGTTTAGAAATGGTTACAGTGAACTAGTTCTGATGATGTGGAGTATTTATCAGTTAACAGGGTGTGCTTACTCAGAGTTGTGGTGGATAAATATCATGCATAGAGCATTTGATTAGATGACATAAAGGTGTCAACAGCTGAGCAAGCTAAGGCTGAGGTCAAAGGTTGTTAAAATCAGGAGCTAAGCCTCTTTCCAAGTAGAAATGAGCAAGTCTTAATGATCAATTAATCAAATCTCTGTGGTAGATGATAAATTTGTGATGTTTATCATTGGTCAAACTGACCAATTGTTAGAGATTGGACAATGTTAGAGTTTGAACACACAGCCACTGTGTGGAAAAATGGTGAAAGAATGGTGCCTTCAAGCATAGCTAGCTCAAGACATTGTCTGAACAGCGGCTGGAGGTTGAGATGAAATGGGCTGATCACCTGTTTTGGTCTGATTCTCAGACAAGTGCACACAAACTGTCACACTTGTGATTATAAGCATTGTATAGGTAAGTTTTGTTGCAGTATTTTTTAACATTGCTTTAATAAAGAGCATTGCACATATATTTAGAATTTTTTTGGGTAGTTGATATCTGGGGTAAATTCAGATATTCCTCCCTTCTCTGGGACAGACCAGAGAAGGGAGGAATAAAAGCTCCATTCTACACCAAGGTCCATCCGAGACCTAATGTATGCCTTAACCAATCCTGATGAAGAGCTTATGCCCAAAATGTCAACTCACTTGCTCCTCGGATGCTGCCTGATCTACTGTGCTTTTCCAGCGCCACACCTTTCGACCCTGATGCTCCAGCATCTGCAATCCTCACTTTCTCTCTTAAGCCATACTAAGTGTGGCTTAGTTTGTTTAGAAAATATTGCTGAAATAAATCCCTCCTGGTTGATAGATCTGTTAATAAAGGCCAAGTGCAGGCAGGTGGGACGAGTTTGGGATAATGGTTGGCGTAGACTGGTTGGTCTAAAAGGTCTGTTTCTGTGCTGTATGACTCTAAGACTCTAACTCTAAGTCTTGGACTCCAACTAAAACAAAAATCCCCAGAGTCTCAGGAAAAAAAAAGTCCTGTAGAATTTAAATAGGAAATGTCAGAGATCAAAAAATATTTTGGAACAATTGCTGAGTTCAGAAGAATTTGAATTTAATTGATAATACTGCTTCCTTGTTGAGAATGATTGACATTAATAGTGTTGCAAATATTTTCTGTTGTATTCAATTATTAAGGATAAAGAAGCAAGTTAAAGAAAAGATCCCAAGTGACTTGAGAACAAATTTTAAACACATATTTTAAAATGGTTTTTGCTTTTCAATAATTGTATTTTTTTAAAAAAAATTAAAGAAATTGAACTTCCCTATCTTTACTTTCTTGATAGCCTCTCTTTCTGGGACACATAGCATTCTCTTACATTGGGATTTGAAGTTTTCACAGGGCAGGGCAGCATTTCATGTGACCAATACATGGGTTGTTATGTTCAAAAGTACAATGTTAACTTCAGTAACCATAATGTGCTATAAAATCAAAGTGCTACCACAAGATAAATGTGTTGACCAGTTAGGAAAACACAGGAAAATCCAAGATCCTTTTTGTTTAGATATTACAAGATAGATATAAACATTGCATACTGTATTTCAAAAGATATAAGCAAACAAATTCCATGTTTTAGTGAAGTAATTACATGACATCCGGAAGCATTCCTTAACTTACATTATAAAATGTGCAATGATACCTCATGGGTTTTGAATAGAATATAGAAAGCAGAGCTATTCACCAAAATTTTTGAAAGGAGAAGATTCTTTAACGCATCTGTATTTTAGCTCTTTCAAGATGCTGCATGACACTATTTCCTGTTTCCAGTGATATGCTCAGACATCAACAGACTTGTACACAGCAGGGCCACTGTAAAACAGTCTTGCAATTTACTGTGAAGTCATATTACATCAATACTGATTCTGAACTCCACTTGGCTCTCATCATGTTTACCACTGAAAGTTTCCTAACATAGTTGTGGCTCAGTTGAGGGGCGAGAGCCTGCAATAATCCAATGTTAGAAGCATCACTGCTGAATAGATTATTCAACAGATTGACTTGATCCCACCATGCTACCAACACAAACATCCAACCTTCTGCTTTTTAATACATTGGTAGATTTTCATAAACATATGGTGTAAAATTTGAATGCATAGCATCTGTTTCTTGGATATCACGGGTATCACTGGAAGATCAAAATGACATCTGTGGCACACCAGTGCATTTCTGGTTGAGTTGCCCTAAAGTCCAACAGAAATATGTAGAGTAGACCGATCATTATAACAATCAGATGAGTAACGTTGATTTGATGCCAGTATTGCTATTTTGGGGCCCAACATGTTACCTGTTTCCCACTTTTCATCATGCTGAATATATTGACCATATATTCAGCAACAGGGATGAATTCACTACAAATATGCAATGATCCTTGATCAATCTGCTAAATTTACATTACAATGTGATTAGGGGCTTGTAAAGTTTTTTGTGAAGGTAGATGAAGTGTGAGATCCAGAGCACTTACTAAAGAATGCAGTGACAATATTCAATGGTTTTGATCACATAAAAATAAATGTTGCTAAACAATATTACAACATTAATAAAATCTGCAGTAAATGTGCAACATACATTCTAATATCCAGAATTAACCTGCCGTAAATATGGATAATAGACTGAGGTTGAACATCTTGAAGCACACATCAAATAGTTAATGCTTTTATACATGAATGAAATGATAGGCCATTACAATCTATTTACACTTCGAAACAAAACTCTTTTCATTTTGCCAATCTAGTCTTGAAATGTCTTTTGAAGAGTTGTTCTATCATGGATTGTCTCAATGGCTGAACCCATTCTGTTTGGCCACATTTGTTTTATGGGTCTACTTTCTCCTGAACTCTAAACTCCTCTCAAGTACTTACTCAAAGGCACTGAACCAGCTTTTCACCAATAGCTAGCTTCACCAAGCTAGAACTACTCTTGGGTTTTCCCTGAGCTTGAATCTTGTTCAGTAGTTTTAAGCAAATATCGCTTGTCATCCTTTCAACCCCACTCTCAGCTGCCCTAAAGGATTAGTGAAACCTCAACAACTTTCAAGAGCCTTTCTGACCCTTCAGTACGTGGGGCTATTCAATTGTTCTTGGACTTCCTTGAGCCCTCATCATACAGAATTTGTATAGTTCAATTGTCTCATAAATTATTTTGTACAGACTTCTTTTCAACACTACAAAGTTCCTGTGACTTGTTTGACTTCACTCCATCGAGGTATTCAAAAGCTCTGGGATTTCCTTGACTGTTCATTTGCCTACCTATACATTTTGTTTTGAGCCTTTTCAGTCCCATGGACATTCTTGACCTCTCATTATACAAAGCTAAGCATCTGTTTATGCCTTCCCTGAACCCAAATACACCAAACCTATGTATTACAAGTACCTGAACTACAGCACAGACGAAACAATCCTTCCTGACATGGAGTCTGCTTCTGTCTGTTTCCTCAACTAATGTGCCTCTGGAGCTGTTTTGAGTGACCTATTGTAAAACTTTGCAATAAAATCTGCCCTATTGCTAAGCAGAAGTAAATATAATTGATGAGTTAGATTAAATGTAGTCAAATGGAGCAAATCCTTGGAACTCTTTGTTCTTAAGTGTTTTCACTTCCACAGGATGCTGGCTTACATCACAGTTTGCATATAATTAAATGATTTATGTCAAGGCCTATTTAAAGGAAATACCAACTTGCAGGTTATATTATACCATTGATATATACTGATTTTTATTATAACTGTAAAAGTTTTTAGTGCTGTATAGACTTCCTTGAAGTTGTCATTCTCTGGGACCAGGATACCACATAGTAAAGGAAGTGGTCCTGACATTAACAACATAGGAATTAATCTCATGTGATGTTTTAAAAACTGTGGAATTGGAACACCTGCCCATTATACCTTATATTGATATTCTGTTCTATTGCCATCGATAAAATGGAATTTCAGGTCTTCTGTATTTTTTCTTTATTCATTCACAGGATGAGGGCATCGCTGGCCAGGTGAACATTTATTCTCCAGCCTTAATTGTCCAGAGGGCAGGTAAGAGTCAACCAAATTGCTGTGGGTCTGGAGTCATGCAAAGGCCAGACTAGGTAATGGTGGCAGTTACCTTCCCTAAAGAACATTAGTGAGCTAGGTGAGTTTTATTTATTCCCTGACAAGTGTGTCATTGTCATCATTAGTCTCTTAATTCCAGTTTTTTTTAATTGAATTCAAATTTCACCACCTACCATGATGGGATTTGAACCCATGTCCCCAAAATGTTACCTGGGTTTCTGGATTAACAGTCCAGCAATAATACCACCTGGCCATCAACTTAATAACAGGCAGCTAGCCAAACTAGTCCATTGTGAATTACTGCACAAGACCAAATTTATGCAGAAGGCTTTTGCACAAACCAATTTCTCCTACAGAGAGGATACACATTCCCTACTGGATTATAGCACGAACAGAGATGACAAAAAGCATTAGATTTCCTACCTGCATAAAGTGTGGAGGAATAATTATAATATCTGTCTTCAGCAAGGAAGAATATTTAAGATGTCTGTTCTTAAGTTAAAGCGCCCCCACTGAAAAATAGCAGATTGAAATTCCACCACGGTGGATTTGAACCTGGGCCCCTCAGAACACAACCTGGGTCCTGATGAAAGTGGAGGTATTTCAGACTCTCCTCGTGCCTCAAAGGCACGGAGGTATAATCTTGTTGAAGTAAGAGATGTCTTTGGTTGGTTTGGATAGAGTCAAACTCCAATGTTTGTTTGTTTCCTTGACATGCTACTGTACTATATATATATAATGAACAAAGTATATTTTTGAAATTTAAAACAAAAAAATTCAGACACTTAAATAAAACCAGGAAATGCTGGTGTAACTCTGCGGACCTGGCAATCTCTGTGATGAGAGAAAGACCTAACATTCGGAGCTTGGTGACCCATTTTGGATTCCAATGAAGATTATTTGGACTGGTAATGTTAACTCTGTTTCTCTCTCAGATGATGCCTGACCTGCTAAGTTTTTCCAGCACTTTTATTTCATATTTCAAGCATCTGCAATATTTTGCTTTTATTTGAGGTCTGGCATTCATTTAAAATTGGTAAGGATATTGGATCAACTGACTGTGTACTTAAATGTGATAAAGCACCAGAACTGAATGCCATCAAAGATAGTAAGAGAAGGCATGGTGGAAATTGTGGGGACACTAGGCTCAATCTTCTAACACTCCTTAAGTACATATGATGTCAGAGCTTTAGAGAATATAATGCCCTTTAAAAAAAAGGGTATAAAGATAAGCTCAGTAATCAAAGGCCAGACAGTTTAATGTCAGAGGAGGGGACTCGAGGATAGGTAATGATTTAGGACAAAAATTAATAGTCATGTGGGCAAATACAGGTTAATTAACAAAAACCTTTCCTTAAGGGCAAATTGAAAACGAACTAACTCGCTTGCGTTTTTTGATGAGCTTAGTGGAGGATTGATGTTAAACTAGTACACACTGTGTATTTTCTTTTTTTTTCTTTTTTTTCCTTTTTTTTCTTTTTTCTCTCTTTTTTTTTAACTGCCACACTACCAACTAAGTGCAGTAGTGCTTATTTTATCCCCAGCACCCATGGTGTGTGTATATACGTGTGAAACACAGTGAAAGACACAAAGTGCACAAATTTTTTATTCAATTTCCACCACCGGGAAGATAGGAAAACACCCGGGTGGCCAGTGACAAACATTGCCCTTCACATCAAAGGGCAGTGCTGTGTGATCAAAAACAGTGAAGGGGAGGGTAGGGACTAAATCAAAATAGAGTTAGAGGGAGAAATGATGCACTCCACTCCCTGCGGTGCCCACCTCTCCCTGAACAATTCCAGGGTGTTGGTCGACACCGCATGCTCCTTCTCCAAGGACACCCGGGCTCTAACGTAACCACGGAAGAGGGGCAGGCAGTCGGCCCTAATGACCCCCTCCACGGCCCGCTGCCTGGACCTGTTGATGGCCAGTTTGGCCGGCCCAGGAGCAGACCCACGAGGAGGTCTTCGGACCTGCCCTCCTTCCTCCGTACCGGGTGCCCAAAGATCAGGAGCGTGGGACTGAAGTGGAGCCAAAAACAGAGGAGAAGGTTATTAAGAATATCAAAAAGGGAGTGCAAACGCCCACACCCAATATATACATGGTCCACGGACTCCACAGCACCACAGAACAAGCAGTTGGGCTGGGAGTCCGTGAACCACCGCAATCTGCGGTTGCAGGGGACTGCTGCGAGCAGCACCCTCCACCCCAGATCCCCGAGAGAAAGGGGGAGGACTCCCGCGTAGAGAGCCCTCCACTGGGGATCCCCACCGCCCGGTGGCAAATGGGCACGCCAAGGCGTGTCCGGACGGTGGATGAGGGAGAAGAGGTGGACGGTGTGCAGCAGCAGTCTATATTATTTTTTCCTCAGCACCCATGGTGCTAATGCTCTGTTTATTTTTTTTTCTTGTTTTTTTTTTCTTTTGTTAACCCCCACACTACCGCCTAAGTGCGGTAGTGCTTATTATTTCCCCAGCACCCATGGTGTGTGTGTGCAGGTGTGAGACACAGTGAAAGACACAAAGTGCACAAATCTTTATTCAATTTCCACCACCAGGAAGATAGGAAAACACCCAGGTGGCCAGTGACAAACACTGCCCTTCACATCAAAGGGCAGTGCTGTGTGATCAAAACAGTGAAGGGGAGGGTAGGGACTAAATCAAAATAGAGTTGGAGGGAGAAATGATGCACTCCACTCCCTGCGGCGCCCACCTCTCCCTGAACAACTCCAGGGTGTTGGTCGACACCGTGTGCTCCTTCTCCAAGGACACCCGGGCTCTAACGTAACCGCGGAAGAGGGGCAGGCAGTCGGCCCTAATGACCCCCTCCACGGCCCGCTGCCTGGACCTGTTGATGGCCAGTTTGGCCAGGCCCAGGAGCAGACCAACGAGGAGGTCTTCAGACCTGCCCTCCTTCCTCCGTACCGGGTGCCCAAAGATCAGGAGCGTGAGACTGAAGTGCAGCCAAAAACAGACGAGAAGGTTTTTCAGAAAATCAAAAAGGGAGTGCAAACGCCCACACCCAATATATACGTGGTCCACGGACTCCACAGCGCCACAGAACAAGCAGTTGGGCTGGGAGTCCGTGAACCACCGCAATCTGCAGTTGCAGGGGACTGCTGCGTGCAGCATCCTCCACCCCAGATCCCCGAGAGAAAGGGGGAGGACTCCCGCGTAGAGAGCCCCTCACTGGGGATCCCCACCGCCCGGTAGCAAATGGGCACGCCAAGGCGTGTCCGGACGGTGGATGAGGGAGAAGAGGTGGACGGTGTGCAGCAGCAGTCTATACAGGGCTCTCCTTTTCACCTCCTTAAATGAAACAAAATTAAAATTTCGGAGGCGGCTCAGGTTGTGGGGACGCACCGTGTATTGATTGGAATGAGGGCCAGGTGGATCTCAGACTATGATTTCCCTGATTGGGTTTGTTAACCTGGGCCAATCAGGGAGCCTGGCTGACCTGATATAAACAGGAGATTCACCCGGGTGTTTTCCTATCTTCCTGGTGGTGGAAATTGAATAAAGATTGGTGCACTTTGTGTCTTTCACTGTGTCTCACACCTGCACACACACACCATGGGTGCTGGGGGAAAAAAAAGCAGCACTGCACTTAGGTGGTAGTGTGGGGGTTAAAAAAGAAAAAGAAAAACTGCCCCACCCAAAAAGCTGCAAAAAAAAGAAAAGAAAAAAGAAAAAAAATAAACAGGAGAAAACGGATTAAACAGAGGATTTAAATACAGACAACGGATTAACAAACCTTTCTGCTTTGAGATGCCATCTTACTGTTGTTTATTGACTGGCTCCTGTATTCCATCAATGTTGTGTTCCAGTCTGTGATGGGATTCAGCTGACACCAGACTTGGGCACAGTGCCCTCTTGTGTCAGTCTGTCTGTAATTCCAGTGTTCAGTTTGAACATCATACTTAGTCGGACAGAAACACATGTATACACAAAAAAAATCAGTTTTATTTGTAAAAAAAAACAAAAAAAAACAGGAGATTACGTTAGGGCCCGGGTGTCCTTGGAGAAGGAGCACGCGGTGTCGACCAACACCCTGGAGTTGTTCAGGGAGAGGTGGGCGCCGCAGGGAGTGGAGTGCATTATTTCTCCCTCCAACTCTATTTTGATTTAGTCCCTACCCTCCCCTTCACTGTTTTGATCACACAGCACTGCCCTTTGATGTGAAGGGCAGTGTTTGGCATTGGCCACCCGGGTGTTTTCCTATCTTCCTGGTGGTGGAAATTGAATAAAGATTGGTGCACTTTGTGTCTTTCACTGTGTCTCACACCTGCACACACACACCATGGGTGCTGGGGATAAAATAAGCACTACCGCACTTAGGTGGTAGTGTGAGGGTTAAAAAAATAAATAAATAAAAAATAAAAACAGGAGGTGCTGCACGCAGCAGTCCCCTGCAACCGCAGGTTGCGGTGGTTCACGGACTCCCAGCCCAACTGCTTGTTCTGTGGCGCTGTGGAGTCCGTGGACCACGTGTATATTGGGTGTGGGCGTTTGCACTCCCTTAAAAAAAAAAATAAAAACAGGAGGTGCTGCACGCAGCAGTCCCCTGCAACCGCAGGTTGCGGTGGTTCACGGACTCCCAGCCCAACTGCTTGTTCTGTGGCGCTGTGGAGTCCGTGGACCACGTGTATATTGGGTGTGGGCGTTTGCACTTTATAAAAAAAAATAAATAAACAGGAGATTACATTAGGACCCGGGTGTCCTTGGAGAAGGAGCACGCGGTGTCGACCAACACCCTGGAGTTGTTCAGGGAGAGGTGGGCGCTGCAGGGAGTGGAGTGCATTATTTCTCCCTCCAACTCTATTTTGATTTAGTCCCTACCCTCCCCTTCACTGTTTTGATCACACAGCGCTGCCCTTTGATGTGAAGGGCAGTGTTTGGCACTGGCCACCCGGGTGTTTTCCTATCTTCCTGGTGGTGGAAAGTGAATAAAGATTGGTGCACTTTGTGTCTTCCACTGTGTCTCACACCTGCACACACACACCATGGGTGCTGGGGGGAAAAAAAAATAAAGTGCTATACCCACCTGGGTGTTTTCCTATCTTCCTGGTGGGGGAAATTGAATAAAGATTCGTGCACTTTGTGTCTTCCACTGTGTCTCACACCTACAGAAAAAAATAAATAAATAAATAAACAGGAGATTACGTTAGGGCCCGGGTGTCCTTGGAGAAGGAGCACGCAGTGTCCACCAACACCCTGGAGTTGTTCAGGGAGAGGTGGGCGCCGCAGGGAGTGGAGTGCATCGTTTCTCCCTCCAATTCTATTTTGATTTAGTCCCTACCCTCCCCCTCACTGTTTTTGATCACACAGCACTGCCCTTTGATGTGAAGGGCAGTGTTTGTCACTGGCCACTCGGGTGTTTTCCTATCTTCCTGGTGGTGGAATTTGCATAAAGATTCGTGCACCTTGTGTCTCTCACTGTGTCTCACAACTGCGCACACACACCATGGGTGCTGGGGATAAAATAAGCACTAAAAAAAAAGAAAAAAAACAAATAAACAGGAGATTCAGGAGGTCTCCTCATTCTAGGGACTGAATCTGTTCTGGCTGGTACTATATCAAGTGTGTTATTGTTGTAGTTGGTCTCTACTCTTTTTCTGGGGTGGAAACCTGATTCCTGAACTGGCTGAATTATTTAGCCAGCTTTGTCAACTGGCATTCCTTTTAGTGAGGACTGATTGTTAAATTCCTGATGTACATAATGTGTTTCAGATGTAACTCAGTTCTCATTAGGAATTGTTGTTTCACTGGCTGGTTACAGCCTGTGTGTTACTCTTTTCTCCTTTTTTTGAGAAAAGGATAATGTTAATTTTGTGGTAGGGCTTAGCCCTTGGACTCTAGTTTCCTTTTTTGACTTTACTTTTTATTGGTGTTTGGACTGAGCCCTTGTGGAAGACATACATTTTACTGGAGGAGCTGTTTTTGTGGGGAGGCCTAGCCCTGGGACTGGGCCTCTGAAGATTGAACACCTGTGCTTGTGCTGGGAGGTGAGCAGTTGCTGTATCCTGGAGTTTGGCAGCAGGCCTTTCCTTCAGGAGTGGACCAAACCACTGAGTTAACTGCACCTGTACTATGTTCCTGTGAGTGGGCCTGGTTTTCCAAGACTGGGCCAGGACTCCATGGAGACTGAATGCCTGTGGTGTGCATTTACTGCCTCCCTTAGTGGACTCTGCCCTTGGTTGTGGATCAGAAAGGACAGTTTTTTGGTAACTGTCGCCCCAAGAGCTGGAGGGTGGGTAGGCCATCCTGCCAACCTGAAGGTTGGTAGGCTGTCCTAAAAGCTGGAGGGTGGGTAGGCCACCCTGATACCAGTTGCCCTGAGTCAGATGGTGGGTAGACCATTGAGTGCTGCCTACCCGAGAAGGGATAATTGGGATGGGCTGTCCTAGAGGTGGTCGAAAGGTGTCAGAGCAGCTGAGCACCAGAAGGTGCATAGGGGCAGGCTGAGATCTGGAAGGCTTGTGGGCTACCCTGCATGCTGTTGTCCCAGGGAAGCGGGTGGGCTGTCCTAGGTGGCTGGAAGGTGTGCCAGGATAGCCCACTGGCCAGAGGTGCATTGGGGTGGGAGAGCCCAATGGTATGTAGGGGCAGACAGAGCCAGAAGGCAGGTAGCCATCCTCAGTGCTGTCACCCTGGGCAGGTACTGGGGTGGGCTGCCCCAGAGGTGGTTGAAAGGTGTCAGTACGGACAAAGAACTAGAAGGGGCATAGGGTGCATCAAGAGCTGGAAGGTGTGTAGGAGTGGGCTGCCTTAGTGGATGGAAGGTGGGAGGGATGGGGGCTTGCTGGGTCTGTACTGTCTGCACTTTTTAATGTAACTGGATTGTCTTTTCATATTTGAAGCTGGGATTTGTGGTTTGTCCTCAATTCCTTGTAAACTGGTTGAACAGTAGGGTTTGGGGCCTGGCTTTGCTGCTCCTCTCCCTTGTAAAATTACTGTTGTAAACAGCTGTAAATGTTAACTGTTTTGTAAACTGTTTTTTAATTTGTTTAAAATATTATAAACAGGAGATTCAGGAGGTCTCCTCCTTCTAGTGACTGACTCTGTGCTGGCTGGTACTGTTGTAGTTGGTTTCTGCTCCTTTTTTTCTCAGATGGAAGCCTGATTCCTGAACTGGCTGAATTATTTGGCCAGTTTTGTTAACTGGCATTCCTTTTTGGTGAGGACTGATTGTTAAACACGTGTGCATCAGGAATTTCAGGTGTAAGTCAGTTCTCATTAGGGAATTGTTGTTTCACTGGCTGGTTACAGCCTGTTACTCTTTTCTCTCTTTGAGAAAAGGACAGTGTTAATTTTGTGGTAGGGCTTAGCCCTTGGACACTAGTTTCCTTTATTTTGAATGTGTCTTCACTTTTTTATTGGTGTTTGGACTGAGCCCTTGTGGAAGACATACATTTTACCAGAGGAGCTGTTCCTGTAGGGAGGCCTAGCCCTGGGACTCAGCCTCTGAAGATTGAACACTTGTGTGCTGGGAGGTGAGCACTTATTGTATCCTGGAGTTTGGGTGAAGACCTTCAGGAGTGGACCAAACTCCTGAGTGTTAACTGCACCTGTACTATGTTCCTTGTGAGTGGGCCTGGTTTTCCAAGGCTGGGCCAGGACTCCATGGAGACTGAACACCTGTGGGGTGTGCATTTGCTGCCTTTGGGAGTTCGGTGTGCACTCCATTTTGGACAATGCACCTCAAACACTGGAGTGGACTCCATTTCTGGAAATGGACTCTATATATTTTGAAGACTCTATATTTGGAATGTGCACCAGAAAGGACTTTTTTGGTAATTAACTGTATTGTGGTGTTTTGTTGGGTCTATCATTGCACTGAATTGTGTCCCTGGGTCTGGCAGGCCTTAACTGAGCTGGGAGGCTCATTGGTTGTCCTGAAAACTGTCACCCCAAGAGCCAAAGGGTGGGTAGGCTATCCTGTGAACCTGAAGGCTGTCCTGAAAGCCAGAGGGTAGGTAGGCCACCTTGATGCCAGTCAGCCAGATGGTGGGTGAGCCATTGAGTGCTGTTGTCCCAAGAAGGGGTAATTGGGACTAGCTGTCCTAGAGGTGGTTGAAAGGTGTTAGCAGCTGAGAGCCAGAAGGTGTGTAGGGGTGAGCTGAGATCTGGAAGGCTTGTGGGCTACCCTGCACCCTATTTCCCCCCCATCCCTGGAAGGGGACAAGCTGTCCTAGAGGTGGCTAGGTGGTGTGCCAGGCACTGGCTGGAGGTGCATCAGGGTGGGTGAGAGCCCAATGATATGTAGGGGCAGACTGAGCCAGAAAGTGGGTAGCTGTCCTCTGTGGTCACCCCAGGTGGGCTGCCCCAGAGGTGGTTGAAAGGTGCTGAGGGTGGTTAGGCTGTCCTGACTGCTGTCACCCTGGGCAGGTACTGGGGTGGGCTGTCCTAGAGGTCAAAGTGTCAGGGCAGACTGAACTGGAAGGGGCATGGGGTGGACAGAGGGCCAGAAGGTGGGAGGGGTGGCAGCTTGCTGGGTGTGTTGTCTGCATTTTTTAATGTAACTGGATTGTCTTGTGTATAAAGGTCATTGTTGCTGTCTTTTTATATTTGAAACTGGGATTTGTGGTTTGTCCTCATTTCCCTGTAAACTGGGTGAACAATAGAGTTTAGGGCTTAGCTTTGCTGCTCCTCTCCCTTGTAAAATTGTTGTATACAGCTGTAAATGTTTACTGTTTTTGTAAATTGTTTTGTAATTTGTTTTAATAAATATTATAAACAGGAGATCTCCTTCTAGGACCTGGCTCTGTGCTGACTGGACAGAGCCCATGTATTGTTCATGTAAATAAAGGATGACTTAGTATCAGGATAATGGCCTCAGTGCAATTATTTCACCTTGATGTCTAAAAGTCTTTTGATTTAAATTTGAACATAGTGGACTTGTGAGCCAAATTAGAGCACAAAGAATAAAAGGATCATAAAATGTAAACAAATCTAACCAAATGAATCAATGAAGACAAAGAAAATGCAAACAAAGACATAAACAAAATGAACAATTGTTTCTCAGCCTCAGCGCTGGTTCATTAGTTTCCCAGGGGCCTAATGTTGGCATCCATACTTATCCTGCTATATTTTAATGGCCTAGATTTTGCTGTATCCATCACCATTTCAATATTTGTGGGTAACAAAACAATGCAGGCAGCACGGTGGTTAGCACTGCTGCCTCACAGCGCCAGAGACCTGGGTTCAATTCCCACCTCAGGTGACTGTGTGGAGTTTGCACGTTCTCCCCGTGGCTGCATGGGTTTCCTCCGGGTGCTCCGGTTTCCTCCCACCATCCAAAGATGTGCAGGGTCAGGTGAATTGGCCATACTAAATTGCCTGTAGTGTTAGGTAAGGGGTAAATGTAGGGGTACGGGTGGGTTTTGTTTCGGCGGGTCGGTGTGGACTTGTTGGGCCGAAGGGCCTGTTTTCACACTGTAATCTAATCTAAATGCAATATTGTGGAGACACTGGTTCAATTGTAAAAGGACATCAGTGAAATTGGTGGACAATTGATTCATAACATTTAATGCAGAGAAGGGTGAAGTCTTTCACTGGAAGGAAAAAGGTGGAGGCACACTATAAAACAAAATGTACAGTGCTTAAATGGGTTGCAGAATTTCTGAATATTATTGAGGGTTCCAACTGACTTATCTTTAATAATTTGCCAGGAAAAGTGAGGAATTACAGCTTAGACTAACTATTGACTAACTATCAAACTTCCCACTGGTATTACTCACCCAGTCTCCATTCATAACCAACCCCTGACCTGGACCTGACACAACTCCTCTCAAACTCACCACAGAGACCCACCTGCTCAACATTTGCCACCCCTCTAAATCTACCTGACTAACTTCAGACCCTCTCCAAAGCCAACATCCCACCCCAAGACCTGCAAGTCTTCCTCATCCCATAAAGATCCAACCTTTCTATCTCCTGACCTCCAACACTTGATGCCCACTTGCCTCCCAACTCCACATCACCCTGACCTGAACTGATCCCTCACTTCCCCTTTTATTGACACCCACCTGGCACTGTACTCCAAACTGCCCTACTACCACCCTGCCTCCTCATCCACATGGCATTTTACTCCATCTTTGATAAGAGATTTGCTAAGATGCCACATGGCAAGCTAGTACAGAAGGTACAATCTTATGGGATCTGGCTGAGCTGGTGAGATGGATAAAAAACTGGCTTGGTCACAGAAGACAGTAGCAGTGGAAGGGTACTTTTCAGAATGGAGCTCAGTAACTAAAGCTGGTTCACAGGGATTAGTGCTGGGACCTTTGTAATATATATAAATGATCTGGAGGAAAACATAGGTGGTCTGATTAGTACGTTTGCAGATTACACCAAAATTGGTGGAGTCGTAGAGAGTGAGGACGATTGTCAAAGGATTCAGATTGCAGATTTGGGCAGAGAAATGGCAGATGGTGCTTAATCCAGCCAATTGCAAGGTGATACATTTTGGAAGATCAAATTCATGTGTGAATTATGCAATGAATGACAGAACCCTTAGGAGCATTGACATATAGAGGGATCTGGGTGTACAGGTCACAGAACGCTGAAAGTGGCAACACAGGTGGATAAGGTGGTCAAAGAAGGCATATAGTATTGGCTGGAACATTGAATATAAACATTGGCAAGTCATGTTACAGCTGTACAAGACTTTTGTTTGAAATATTTGGAAGATTGTGTGCTGTTCTGGTCGCCATCCTACCAGAAGGATGTGAATACTTTGGAAAGGGTGCAGCGAAGGTTTACCAGGAGGTTGCCTGGGAGCTTTTAGTTACTAGGAGATATTGGATAAATCCCAGGCCAATGGACGTGAAGCTGGAAAAGCACAGCAGGTCAGACAGCATCTGAGGAGTTGGAGAGTCAATGTTATAGGCCAAAATGTTGACTTTCCTGCTCCTTAGATGCTGTGCGACCTGCTGTGCTTTTCCAGCTTCACATCTATTGACTCTGGCTTCTGGCATCTGCAATCCTTACAGTCTGTAAATTGGGTAAACTCAGATTGGTTTCACTGGAAGGACAGAGGTTGAGGGGCAACTTGATCAAGGTTGACAAAATTATGGGAGACAGAGTTGCTCATCAGAGGCATTTTTCCAGGAGGGAAAGGTCAACACAAGTGGGCACAGGTTCAAGGTAAGTAGGGGGGATGTTTGGGGGAGAAGGACAGGGAAAACCTTTCATACAGCAGGTGGTGGGTACCTGGAATGCACTGCCAATGGAGGTGGGAGTAGGCATGTTAGCAACATTTATCATGACAAACACATGAATGTGAAGTGAACAGAGGGATAGGTATTGCGCATGGGCAATAAGTAGCAAATCTAAATAAAGATTAGCAATCAGCACAGGCTTGGTGGGCCGACGGGCCTGTTCCTGTTCTGTATTGTGTAGTTCAGTGTCTGAAGAGTCATGGATGTTGCTGAAATTGTGCAGCCATTGACAAAGACTGATAATGCTACAATATGTGGTGTTTTTATCAGTCCCGAGGATCTTAAAAGTCAACCATCTGTGTGAGGCTGGAGTTGAATGATTTCCAGATAAAGTAGGAATGATTTATCCATTTCTCTGAAGAATATCACTGGACTATTTGGATTTTTGTATTGGTCTTGCAGCTTGATTACGTTTATTTCTGAAGCCATCTCACAAATTATGTCAATTACAGTATTTTCCTTTTTCCAGCCTTTTATCGATTTCTTAAGCCCTGGTATTTCCTTATTATCTCTGTTTATTGTCAGTGCTTATCTCTCATTTTTTTGCTGTCAAGTCTGTGTGTCTCTTTCCTTGTCTTTTCAGTCACTCATTCAGTCTTGATTTATTGAATACAATTTCAAAACTGACCATGGCCAATTTGAGCTTGCAAACTCTGGCATAGTCTAGCATTATTGTCAAAATGCTAACATGCTGAAAACTTGTGGGCCTTTAAGAAATGTTTGAGTTGATTTCCATTTTGGAGGACAAATTCGGCATGTCCATAAAGACACTTGGCAATTCTTATACTCGCACCATAGAAAGCGTTCTTTCCGGATGCATCATGGCAACAGCTTTGCCCAGAACCATAAGAGACTGTACAGAGTTGTGAACACAATCCAGTCGGTCACGCATTGACTCCATCTACATCTCACTGCCTCGAGAAGGCAGCCAACATAACCAAAGATGCCTCCCATCCTGGTTATAATCTCTTCCAACCTCTTTCCTCAGGCAGAAGACACAAAAGCTTAATCACACGTATCCAACAGATTCAAGAACAGATTCTTCCCTGCTGTTATTAGACTTCTGAATGGACCTCTCAAATTTTAAATTTAATGTTGATCTTGCACCTTCTCTGCAGCCATGACATTGTATTTCTCATTCTGTTCTATTACCCTAAACCACTTTGTATGGTATATCTGCCTGTACTGCAAACAAAGCAAAACTTTTCACTGTACCTAGGCACATGTGACAATAATAAATCAAATCAAATTCAAGGTTGGAAGCTGGCTAGTAAGGATTCTTCCAATTTCCATGAACCTTTAAATTCTAGCAAGGGTACAACTTCAGTGAATCTTTCAATCACCTCAGTATCAAATGTGATGTACAGAGGAACCTCGATTACCTGGCATTCGATTATCCAAATATTGGATTATCTGGCAAGATCGCAAGGTCCCACTGCTCAGCTAAAATGTGTTATCCAGCATTCGATTATCCAGAATTTGATTAACTGAACAAAATACTACCCGCCCATGTCCTTCGGATAATCGAGGTTCCTATGTATAGGGTATGCCCTGGCATTTCTAAGAACGTAAAAGCCCTTCACAAAAGTTTACAAAATTCCTTAACCAGTCATCATATTTCCTAACCAGTGGCAATATCCTTAATCAGCCTGCACTTTGAATAGGCTCTCTAACTACTGCCATTGCAATGTAAGGAGAATTCGGGTATGATAAAATTGTTCCATGAAGTTAAGCCCTGAGAATTTTAAATTTGATATCTTTAATTTTAAAACCTTTTTGTTGCATATATATTTGGGACTCACCATTTGCTCTTGGTCTGCTCTTCCTATTTTACTCAGTCATTTATTTAAGAAAGGTGTTAAGGAAAAGCCACGAACTATAGACTGATGAGCCTGACATCAGTGGTGGACAAGTTGTTGGAGGGAATCCTGAGAGACTGATTAGGGATAGTCAACATGACTTTGAGCATTCGGAAATCATGTCTCACTAACTTGTTTGAGATTTTTGCAGAAGTAACAAAGGATTCATGAGGGCAGAGCGGTGGAAGTGATCTTTATGGACTTAAGTAAGGCGTTTGACAAGGTTCCTCGTGGTAGACTGGTTAGCGAGGTTAGATCTCATGGAATACAGGGAGAACTAGCCATTTGAATACAGAACTGGCTCGAAGGTAGAAGACAGAGGGTGGTGGTGAAGGATTGCTTTTCAGTCTGTAGACCTGTGACCAGAACTGTGCCACAAAGATCGGTGTTGGGTCCACTGCTTTTTGTCAATTATTATATAAATGATTTGAATACAAACGTATAAGGTATGATTAATAAGTTTGTAGATGACCCCAAAATTGGAGGTGTAGTGGATAGTAAAGAGTACCTTAGAGTACAATGGGTCCTTGATCAGATGAGCCAATGGGCTGAGGAGTGGAAGATGGAATTTAGATAAGTGTGAGGTGCTGCATTTTGCTAAGGCAAATCAGAGCAGGACTTATACACTAAATGGTAAAGTCCTGGGTAGTGTTGTTGAACAAAGAGACCTTGAGTGCAGGTTCATATTTCCTTGAAAGTGGGGGCCCTGGAGAGGATAGTGAAGAAGCCGTTTACTAGGCTTTCCTTTATTGGTCAGTGCATTGAGTATAGAAGTTGGGAGGTCATGTTGCGGCTGTACAGGACATTGATTAGGCCACCTTTGGAATATTGTCTGCAACTCTAGTCTCACAGCTTTAGGAAAAATGTTGTGGAACTTGAAAGGGTTCAGAAAAGATTAACAAGGATTTTGCCAGGGTTAGAGGATTTGAGCTATAGGGGAGAGGCTGAATAGGCTAAGGCTGTTTTCCCTGGAGCTCTGGAAGCTGAGGTGTGACCTTACAAAGATTTATAAAATCATGAGGTGCGTGCATAAGGTGAATATGCAGGGTCTTTTCTCTGATGTGGGGGGAGTCCAGAACTAGAGGGCATTGGTTTAGGGTGAGAGAGGAAATATTTAAAAGGGATCTAAGGGACAATTCTTTCACACAGAAGGTGGTGCGCTTGTATGGAATGAGCTGCCAGAGGAAGTGGTGGAAGCGGTTACAACTGCAGCATTTAAAAGGCATCGGGATGGGCATATGAATAGGAAGGGTTTAGAGGGATATGGGCCAAATGCAGACAAGTGGGACTAGATTAATTTAGGATATCTGATCGGCATGGATGAGTTGGATCGAAGCGTCTGTTTCAGTGCTGTACATCCCTATGACTCTGACTCTATTTCTTCACATTAAAGTCTCTTCTAGCTCTCCCAGTCTTCCCATCTGGACTACATTTCCCTCTGTACTGCTTTCATTCAGCTCCTAGCATTAACTGAGCTAAATCAGACCTGGTACCAATTACCTGTAAAACCCCAAACTAATAATGAGACAGTTTATTTCAAAGTAAATGAAGCAGAAGAACACTTTTATTTCTGTAAAACTTAAAAAAAACTCAGTTCTTCTGAATTTGCCATATTTTAAATGAATTTATATGAAACTCCAGGAAAGCGATTTGTGATCAATGAAGAAAATGAATGCTTCAAGGTGAGTAATTTGGTAAAGAACATTGAAGAACCATTTCTTCATCATAGAATCTCTCCTCCTTTATTTTGACAAATAATGTCACAACTTGTATTGTCATTACTAGGCTTTCCTTTATTGGTCAGTGCATTGAGTATAGAAGTTGGGAGGTCATGTTGCAGCTGTACAGGACATGGATTAGGCCACCTTTGGAATATTGTCTGCAACTCTAGTCTCACAGCTTTAGGAAAAATGTTGTGGAACTTGAAAGGGTTCAGAAAAGATTAACAAGGATGTTGCCAGGGTTAGAGGATTTGAGCTATAGGGGAGAGGCTAAATAGGCTAAGGCTGTTTTCCCTGGAGCTCTGGAAGCTGAGGGGTGACCTTACAAAGATTTATAAAATCATGAGGTGCGTGCATAAGGTGAATATGCAGGGTCTTTTCTCTGATGTGGGGGGAGTCCAGAACTAGAGGGCATTGGTTTAGGGTGAGAGAGAAATACAATAATGTGTATTCAATTTGAGAACATTTTTCTTCTAAAATAGCCTTAAATGGAGATTAGTAATGACACTTTTGGATTGGATTGAAAGAGATAGTAGCACATCAAGTTACCATCACTAAATCAATAAGTGAACCGAAATATTTGAGTTACCTCTAATTCTTGACTTCTCTGATTCTGGTGAATCTATATCTTGACAGACTAGTCTCCTGCTAGAAAATAGTTGGTAAGCTAACGAATATATGGGTAATTAGAGTCAAATGACCTAACAATGACCATTAGTACCTTTTCTTTTCTCTGCCTGTTGGTATTTCACCGAACTGATGTGATGGTAGAGACTGGGCTGGGAACAATCTCTTTGAGTATCCATTCAAGAGACTATCAGCTGCAGTTAGTGGAAGCAGGCTTCAGGCTTGGCACACTTCATCTTTTGCAGACACTTGTAAATTCTCACATTAAAGACTTTCACATTTAATTACTGCGATGCAAAAATATTGCCTGCTGTGTTTAATTGTTGCTTCAGATTATTACTGATATTTATGAATCTCCCCTGCTGGCGCTTGCACTACAAACATGGGTTGTGGATCGTATTTTGTAACCTTGCCTTGGCTTGATGAACTGCCTATAGCAAGTGACCTTCATGCTGATGCTTGCCAGAATCATTTAAACTAGGCTCAGACATGAAGATTGCAGAGATCTTAGCTGACTCCTTCAGGTAAGTGCAGGTCGCATCCTGGCCTATTGTGTCCCTTCAATCCCAACCATTGCCTCAGTGTGTGAAAGGTAAACACACAACCTAAACAGATATGGTGAGGAATTTGATTTTCTTCCTCTCCGGTTCTTCTAAGGGTACTTTGCCTATTTTTATGCATGAGGCCCACATTCCAGATGAAGAATATGGTAAAAGGCAGCTTAGCTAGAAATGTCATTCTTTGTCATAAGTTTGGAAAATTAAAAGTCATGAGGATATGGTTATTGAAGTAAATTGCTGAAGCAAGAAGAAAGCCTGAGATGATTAAGAAATTAAATTAAACATAACTTTCAAGCCGAGCATTTTCTATGATTAGTTTTCTATGATTCTTATCTTTGGCTGATCTTGAGCAACAATGTTAATGAGGAGAAAGTGAGGTCTGCAGATGCTGGAGATCAGAGCTGAAAATGTGTTGCTGGAAAAGCGCAGCAGGTCAGGCAGCATCCAGGGAACAGGAGAATCGGATGTTTCGGGCATAAGCCCTTCTTCAGGAATGAGGAAAGTGTGTTCCACTTTCCTCATTCCTGAAGAAGGGCTTATGCCCGAAACATCGATTCTCCTGTTCCCTGGATGCTGCTTGACCTGCTGCGCTTTTCCAGCAACACATTTTCAGCAACAATGTTAATGTACCAGTTGTGTTGAATGGTTGATCTGTGTTACTTATAAACAGATCAAAGTATATGTCACAGTGTTAGAAGGTCAAATATAGAAGTTGATCACTGACATTTGGCTAGAGTGTCATTCACCTCTCATAAATCTTGTGTATAGTTTGAACCCAACTTTTAATCAAAATCCAAATTTTTTGTACTTGCTGCCCACTTGTCCTGAATTTGCTTTGTTGCAAACCTACTTGATTGAATCATTGAGTAGCAAAACATTTGAAGGCTGCTGTTCAGTCCCTCAAGTCAGCGCACGTCAAGGTTGCCATTTCACTGGTATGTACTACATTCCTGTCAATCCCTCCTTCTAATAGTGGTAGCATAATATCAAGTTGAATGGTAGATACATGGCCCAGATGAAACACAAAGTCATTGAGATTACAGAGCAGTCAATTCATTCCAAGTGACAAAAAACATTAAAGACTGTAAATAAGCTGACCAACTAGCTGAGCAACTCTCTCTTTTCTCTCTCTCTCTCCTCTCTTTCTTATCTCTCTCTCTTTTCCTCTCTCTTCTTTCTCTCTCACTTTCTCCTCTTCTGCCTCTCTCTCCCTTGTCTCTCTCTCCCCTTATCTTTCTTTCTTTCTCTCCCTTATCTCTCTCTCTTCTGTATCTCTCTCCTCTCACTTTCTTCTCTCCCTTCTTTCTTTTACCTCTCTCTTCCCTCTCTCTCTTCTCTGTCTCGCTACTCTCTCTTTTTTCGCTCTCGCTTCTCTCTTCTGTCTCTCTTCCCTTTCTCTCTCTTCTCTTTCTTTGTTCCCTCTCTTCTCTTCCTCTCTTCTCCTCCCTCTCTTTCTTCTCCTCCCTCCCTTCCCTCTCTCTGCCTTCCCTCTCTCCCTTCTGTATCTCACTCTTCTTAGTCTCTTCTTTCTTCTCTCTTTTCCCTCTCTTCCTTCCCTCTCTTCCCTCTCTCTCTTCTCTCTCTTCCTTCTCCTCTCTCTCGCTTCTCTCCTCTTTTGCTTCTGTTACCCATCTCTCTCTACGCTTTCCTTGCTCTCTCTTTTCCTCTCTTCTCTCCAATCTCTCACTTCTCTCTCACTTCTCTCGCACTTCTTCTCTCTCTCCTCTCTTCTCTTCTCTCCTCACTTTGCTCCCCTCTCTTTTCTCTCCCTCATTTCTGTCCCTTGTTTCTCTCTCTTTTCTCCTCTCCTCCTCTCTCTCTTCTCCCTTCTATGTCTCCTCTCTATCTCCCTTCTCGCTCCCTTCTCTCTCCATCTTTTCTCTCTCTTGTCTCAGTTCTCTCTCTCTCTTTCTCCTCCCTTTCTTCCCTCTCCTCTCTTTGATCTCTCTTCTTGCTCTCTCTTCTCTCTCCTTTCTCTCCTTGCTCACTTCTTTCTCCTCTCTCTCTCTATGTCCCTCTCTCTTTCTCTCTCTCCCTCCCTCTCTCTTTCTCTCTTTCTCTCTCTATCCCTCCCTCTCTCTCCCTCTCTCTCTCTCCCTCGTTCTCTCTTTCTCTCTCTTTCTCTCTCTCTTTTCTCTCTCTCTTCTCTCTCTCTTCTCTCTCTCTCTTCGCTCTCTCTCTCTCTCTCCCTCGCTCTCTCTCTCCCTCTTTCTCTCTCTTTCTCTCTTTCTCTCTCTCTTTTCTCTCTCTCTCTCTCTTCTCTCTCTCTTCTCTCTCTCTCTTCTCTCTCTCTTCTCTCTCTCTTTCTCTCTCTTTTCTCTCTCTCTCTTCTCTCTCTCTCTCTCTCTTCTCTCTCTCTCTCTCTCTCTCTTCTATCTCTCTCTCTTCTACCCTGTCTCTCTCTCTCTCTCTTTTCTGTATCTCTCTCTTGGTATTTGGCAGCCAGTGACTACTGGAGTTCCACAGGGGTCAGTGTTGGGACCGCAATTATTCATGTTGTGTATTAACATGGATGAATGATCTGGCAGTACTGTTGGAAGTTTGCAGATGACACAAAGCTAAGTTCAGGAGCTTGTAAGGTAGAGGAAAGGGGAAGTTGCAGAATGACTTGGACAGGCTAGGGGAGTGGGCAGAGAAATGGAATACAATGTGGGCAAGTGTGAGGTTATGCATTTTAGTAAGAAGAATACAGGCGCAACTATTTTCTAAATGGGAAAGGTGTCAGAAATCTGACGCTTATGATTCCCTTAACCCCTTCCCCGGCAACTCTTTTTGGAGAAAACGTTTCATTTTCAGATGATTTTTTAAATTGCTTTTTCTGTATATTTTTAATGCTGATTATGGAAATAACTTTTGTTTTTATCTATTTCCAATATTTTACTTGAAATTTAATTTTGAAGATACCATTTTTGGCAAAAACGAGAACTCGTCTTCGCATTTTTAAAAAAAAAATTATTTATTGCTTTTTTTTCCCAACTTCATCATCAAAAGTAAAGGGGAATAACACATTTATTTTACTCTTTTTTTAGCATGTCTTCTCAAAAATCTTTTTTTTAATATATTTTTTTTTTTCAATTTTCATAACCAAAAGTAAATGTAAATAAAATACTGTTCTTATTTTATCTTTTATTTTACCTCATCTTCCCATACATCTTACTTTCTCTGGCATTTTATGAATGATTATTTGGTATGGTATTTTTCAAAGCATGGTACTACACATAAAGGTACATTACAGAGTTTACACATATATCGTGACTCCTTCCTGACTGGTTTCCTCTATGGTCACGTTTCAGACAACACGGCACATTTTCTTGTTGGATTTGTCGTCTTTTCTGTTGCTGGGACTTCCATTGGAAAATGTCCAGATGTAAAACGCGTACATCCTGGTGAAGTCGAAGGTCTCCCTACTACTTTAGTAGATTGTAAATCTGCCCCATATTTTGCGATGATATCTCGTATAATCTGCATACGAAATTTCAGGTGTGTGAGGGCTTTTTTTCCTGCCTCAGTGACTGCTGCATTGTACAAGATGTAAGAATTCCATACCCCAAGATCCATCAAATGGAAGAAGACTTTCTTGGAATTTTTCTTACCCCGTTTCCTTGTGATGGGTTAATCTACTAGTTGTTGGTCCCCCTTGTCAACTCCACCCATTGTAAAATTGTAATCATATACAACTGTTGGTTTCTTCACAGGCCCTTGTCTTGTCTCAACATCCTTCATAGCGGGGTTGTGAATGGTTGAAAGCATTGCAATGTCCTTCTTGTCCTTCCAACGAAGAGTCATTACCTTACCTCTCTGAAATGCTGCAACTTCCCCTTTTTTCAATTTTGCCCTTTTCAGCTGTTCAGGCACTTCCTTTCTATTCAAACGGAGAGTTCCATAAATATCAGTGTAGTGACTAACCAGAGTATCAGCTAATTGCAGACTAGTGTAAAAGTTATCCACAGTAACACAATAACCTTTACCAAATAAAGGCTTCATCAGGGACAGCACAACACGAGAACTCATGGGATATTCACTATATTCTGAGTCAAACTGTGTTCCTTTGCCAACATAAATGATTACTCTATACACATATCCAGTCTCTGCTTCACACAAAAAAAACCTTCACTCCAAACCTCCTTTTTAGAGGTATGTACTGCACCCATCCTAACCTTCCCTTGAACAGCATAAAAGGCTTTCGTCTATAGATAAATCTTAGTTAGGGGTATAACACTTCATAAAGGTCTCACTAAACATCATAAACACATCATAAACTTTGTACAATTTTGGGTTGGGATGTGTTTCTGCATCAAAAGTTTCATTATTCACAAAATGAAGATACTGTTTTATCTTATTGTGGCGTTTCAAACTGATCAGCTTCTGAAAAATTGGTCTTTCAAGTAATTCATCTTTCGACCAGTTCATTTCTTGATCTGGCATTTTCACAATACCCCCAAGCATTTTCAAGGCAAAAAACACACAAATTTCTGCCTTTGTTACAGGGCGCCACATACAATCTCTTTCTCCAGTTTGTTCTGCAAAGCGATTAGTTTCGTCCACAACTCAATCAATAATTCTGTTGTTGCATAAAAGACTAAAAAAATCCAAAGGAGTCATATCAGCTGTGTCTTGATCAATTGCTATTCCAGGATTTCCAGTGAATGGGAAGTGTGGTGGTGGAGGAAGCATGCATTCTTCCGACACCACATGTCGACACCAAATTCGTCCCTCCTCCTCCTCCTCCTCCTCACTTGAGAGAGAATAGCCATTATCAGACGAGCTTGCACTCTCATCTGATGTATCCAAGCTTCTAATAGAAGGTTCATACTCATTGTCATCTTCTGAGCTCGACATCTGGGCGTAATTTATAAAAAAAACAGAAAAAAAACCGAATGACAGTGTGTGCCCAAAAGCGGTGCGATGACACTTCTTGCAATGCCTGAGGCGGAAGAGACACAGCTACTGGACGTATGAATCACCGAGTATGATTGTTTCTAGCTGAGAAGGGCCCAGAAATGCAGAGAATTGACATATAACTCGGCTGTGGCTGTTTTTGAAATTATATGTTTTGGACGAGTTTACTCGTCGCACTCTGAAAAAGACAAATTGGGCGAAGACAAGTTAACTCGTCTTTGCCGGGTTAACATGCAGGTTCATTAGGCAGTTAGGAAGGCAAATGCAACATTAGCATTCATTTCAAGAGAGCTAGAAAGCAAGAGCAGGGATGTACCGCTGAGGCTTTAAGGCTCTTCGACTGCATTTGAGATGCTGTAAGCAGTTTTGGGACTAGTGTCTAAGGAAGGATATGCTGGCATTGGAGCAAGTCGAGGAGACTTTCAAGAATGATCCTGGGGATTAAAGACTTGTCTTATGAGGAGAGTTTGAGGACTTTGTGTCTGCACTCAGTGGAGTTTAAAAGGATGAGGATGGTCTCACTGAAACTTACAGAATACTCAGAAGCCTGGATATGGCGAATGTGGGTAAGGTGTTTCCACTTGCAGGAGAAACTAGGATCTGAAAGCACAATTGCAGAGTGATGGGAATAACCCTTTAGAACTAAGGCGAGGAGAAATTTCTTCAGCCAGAGGGTGAAACTTTGAGGACCTCATTGCCACAGAAGGCTGTGGAGTGAAAGAGATTTAAGAAAGAGATAGTTTCTTAATTAGTAAGGCGATCAAGGATTATGGGGAGAAGGCAGGAGAATGGAATTGAGAAACATATCAGCCATGATTGAATGGTGGAATAGACTAGATGGGCTGAATAGCCGAAACGTACTTCTATATTTTATGGTCTCATATATAATTGTTATTTTTGATACATATCGTTATAATTACATAATTATAATTAATTACGTATTGCATGTTCTTGTTATTGTGACTTTTGCCAGTAACTAAAGAGGAACCTTCTGAAATGAACAGAGACCATGCATATCTTTCAATATACATACCAATTTGAAAGTGTAAAAGAAAGATGCAGAAAGAGGGGGGAACGCAACCATGTACACAACCACTGAGGGCTGAGAATTATAAACAGCCAATCTCCTGACTATCCTCAGATAAAAGAATCACTTTTAACTGTTTATATCCTCACTTCACCTGCTGAAGGAGCAGCGCTCCAAAAGCTTGTGTTTTTAAATAAATCTGTTGGATTATAATCTTGTGTCATGTGACTTCTGAATTTGTCCACCCCCATTCAACACCGCCATCATCACATCATATAACCCACGTGATAGCTAATGATCTCCCTTAATTGATATTGATCAACTTCAATGACAACTTCACTCTTAAAATCCTGATGTCCCCCAGCTTAATGAGAGTGGTTAATTGGAGGTGTACTGGCTCGTAAGTTTAGGGAGACTACAATGAACGATATCAGAGCAAAGACATTAATTTTCCCAAATAAGAGGCAAATATCTATAAATATTAGCTTTTAATTAAGGTCTCTGTTGCTAACCAGTGCTAAATTATAACCAGTCTTATACTTTGCAGCTTCTCTTGGTAATATTATAGATTTAAATAAAGTAGAATTTCTGGTGAGATAATGAATGTGTCATATCCTGATTTTGTTTTCCTAACACAAAACTCCTTGTTAATAATGAAATAAAAATATTAAATAGCTGTAAGTCCAGTTATATTTTCCTGATATAGAGTTGTGTTTGACTTTTTGAAAAATCTATATAATGTAGAAGCTCAGAAGTTCTCACACATTAAGATGAAGAGCTAATAAGGCTGAAAGAATAGAAAGCAGGATCTTTACGTCCTCATCCGTGCCAATCAATGGAAGAATTGAAGTGTTACCTATTAGTCAGTGCTTTAGAGAACTGGTTTGCTCAGTTGGCTCGGTGGCTAATGCATAGTTCAGAATAATACCAACTGTACTGGGATCAACCCCAATTCCAGATCAGGTAGATTTGGGGGTTTCCTCCTCGCCCTATCCCACAACAAAATCATGGCATGATAATCAAAGATGCTGCCAGCAGAAGAAGAAATCACTGCTTTGCAGTTTAATGAAGAAAAGCTACAAACATGAATAACAAACTGATCAGGTCAGTATAGATGACTGCATCTTTTTCATAGTTCAGCAAAGTATCAAAGTTGGCAGATTGTAATGAGAATTTCAGAATTGTGAATATCATGCTTAGAACATTCAAACTTCAAGTCTGCTATCATCAGATGTGGTGGTAAGTATTATTTTTCAAATAGATGGCTAAATACCGCCATATGTACTTTATGTACTTTATGCTTAATAAATGTACTAATTCTTGACTTCAGAGTTTCATGTACCTTATTGACTTCAAGGAAAAATGGCACATGTAATTATAGTGAAAATACATTCTGTAATAGCATGAACACTAACACAGCCCTCCCTGGGACCTGCTATACTCATCCATCTCCTCCTCCATATTGTCCATGGTTTCACTCTCTGGCTGAGAGGCCAATTGGTCCCAAGCTTTTTTCACTGTTGTGGTGAAACTCAAAGCATGCTTGAGAAATAGAATTATGTATTTGTCCTCAATACTTTGAAGTTGATTTAAATTTCAGATGTTAACTATCATTTTCTTTCGAGCAGGAAATGTTGACCTGATGGAATAGGGTACAAATGTTTCTGAGCATGAGGGAATAGAAGGTGGATTGGTACTTGGGCTGAATATCTCCTGTTTTATGTGATCAGCTTCCTTGGAGCATACAAAAGAAGGAAAAGAGATTGAACAGAGACTCATCAACTTGGAGCCAGAGGTGAAGGTTGGAACTTACTGTTGATCACTAATATTTTAAAAACGAGCAATGCAGGAAAATAGAAATACTTGTTGAATGACTAAACACCAAGATACACAGCCCTCTTAATACCACTTCCATTTCCAAAGGACTCCATATCTTGCCTCAGCAGGAACAAGACCACATTTCAAAGATTCAGTTAAGTCTGAGATGCATATTTGAAAGAAGAATAAGATGAAGAATATTGATGAAGTAGCGGAAAGAAAGGATATACATACACAAATCACTTGAAGTAAAGATACAGATTAATAAGGCCATGAGTAAAAGATACACCTGGGCCAATTTTGGACAGAGCTGAAAATGTGTTGCTGGAAAAGCGCAGCAGGTCAGGCAGCATCCAGGGAACAGGAGAATCGACGTTTCGGGCATAAGCCCTTCTTCAGGAATGAGGAAAGTTTGTCCAGCAGGCTAAGATAAAAGGTAGGGAGGAGGGACTTGGGGGAGGGGCGTCGGAAATGTGATAGGTGGAAAGAGGTCAAGGTGAGGGTGATAGGTCAGACTGGGGTGGGGGCGGAGAGGTCGGGAAGAAGATTGCAGGTTAGGAAGGCGGTGCTGAATTCGATGGATTAGACTGAGACAAGGTGGGGGGAGGGGAAATGAGGAAACTGGTGAAATCCGAGTTCATCCCTTGTGGTTGGAGGGTTCCTAGGCGGAAGATGAGGCGCTCTTCCTCCAACCGTCGTTTTGTTGTGGTCTGGCAATGGAGGAGTCCAAAGACCTGCATATCCTTGGTAGAGTGGGAGGGGGAATTGAAATGTTGAGCCACAGGGTGGTTGGGTTGGTTGGTCCGGGTGTCCCAGAGGTGTTCTCTGAAACGCTCCGCAAGTAGGCTACTTGCGGAGCGTTTCAGAGAACACCTCTGGGACACCCGGACCAACCAACCCAACCACCCTGTGGCTCAACATTTCAATTCCCCTCCCACTCCACCAAGGATATGCAGGTCTTTGGACTCCTCCATCGCCAGACCACAACAAAACAACGGTTGGAGGAAGAGCGCCTCATCTTCCGCCTAGGAACCCTCCAACCACAAGGGATGAACTCGGATTTCACCAGTTTCCTCATTTCCCCTCCCCCCACCTTGTCTCAGTCTAATCCATCGAATTCAGCACCGCCTTCCTAACCTGCAATCTTCTTCCCGACCTCTCCGCCCCCACCCCAGTCTGACCTATCACCCTCACCTTGACCTCTTTCCACCTATCACATTTCTGACGCCCCTCCCCCAAGTCCCTCCTCCCTACCTTTTATCTTAGCCTGCTGGACAAACTTTCCTCATTCCTGAAGAAGGGCTTATGCCCGAAACGTCGATTCTACTGTTCCCTGGATGCTGCCTGACCTGCTGCGCTTTTCCAGCATCACATTTTCAGCTCTGATCTCCAGCATCTGCAGTCCTCACTTTCTCCTCAATTTTGGACAGAGTGAACTGAAAAACCGGCAAGTTTGTTAAACTTTTATAGCACCTGTATTCAGCCATACTTCAGTACTGTGTACACTTATGGTCTCTGTTTTAGAAAGGATATAGAAATATTGTGATGGTGAAATAAAAACATTTACATAAGCACCTCAGAATTATAAGGCATAGGAGCAGGAGCAGACCACCAAGCCTACTCCACCATTCAATATGATTATAGCTGATTGTCTAATGAATATCTTTTCCATATATTCACTGTCTGTTCCATTTAGTCACTGTCACTTCCATATATTCACTGTAGCACAAAGTCTTAGATGATGTTCAAAGCATCAAATGCCTTCTATTGCAGAGTGCCTGTGGAAAAGATATCAGCAGTTTGTAGATTTAGTTTTTTGCAGGCTTTCTTTTCATTTAGTGTTCTTTAACTATTTGATGTTACCTTTGTGTTCTGTTTTCTTTTCCATAACTCTCTGTCTGCTGAATTACCACACCATCTTCTTTCTTGATAAAAATGGTTTGTCTTACTATCTGAGAGCCAATGCCAGTGTTCTCCTTTATTATGGTGAATAAGAGTGACATTAGTTTTTCATTTCTATATCTTGTATCTTAACTACCTTCTGTCCTCTTCTCCCACTCCAGAAATGTAATTGAGGGTAATGGGCTGGTTTACATTCAAGACCCTGGCTTTTATATGAAATCACTGATTCTTTTTATCAAACAGGAAAGCCCAGATTTGCCCAGCCTTTGTTGCGAAGAATTTTCTGCCTTCCACAGGGTAACTTTCACCATCAGACATTTTGATCAGCCAAGCAAATTGAATAATTCTCACATAGCAAAACAGTGAAAAATGTACTGCATAGATCACATTTTAACTATTTCACAACAGGCATAGTAATGGTTGGAAAATGTACATAGAATTAAGGGAGAAGCTGAGCTTTAAACAAGTTTGTTTTAAACATTTTAAAAATTAATTTTATTGCTTAAAAATGGAATTTTCAAATGTTCAAAGGGAATGAGATGACACATGTCTGAAGTTAATTTTTCAGAGCCTGAAAGGTTGCTCAGCTGTAATAATTGCAGAGATGGAATTTAGCAAATATGTAGATGGTGCTCTGAGATGAGCTGAGATGTAGTTCTGAGCTCAGTGCTCATGTGCTAGTAAGCTGGAACCTGTAAAACAGAGAATGCTACTGGGTGGATAGGGAATATAAATTACTTATTTCCCCTTCTCCAAGTTTTTCAACATTAAATTTCTTCTCTTCCTGCTCTGTTCACTTTCTATCTTGTTAAAATGGTCCATTACTTGGTGAAATGCAAACTTGTCGGTTTTACAGTTCACTCTGTGAAATGCAAACACAAACACCTCTGAGCAAGACGGATAAGGATATAATCCCACTGTAGGGCGAATATGTATAACCAATGGCTGCTGCTTCAGTGCATCATTGAGGCAATATGACATTGTCAGAGAGGCTATTTTTCTGATCAGATGCCTATTTAGGTGGCGATATTCAAATAAAGGAAGATAGTTCTCTCAGCAGTCTGAAATTTTTAAAAATGGGCATTTATACAACACATTTCATAGCAACAAGATATGGCTGTTTAAGTACTTATAAAGTTGAGTTATTAATATAATTCAGGAAGTTTGGACCAGTTTGTTCACGGCAAGCTCCCAAAACAAACAATAATATAATATTTTATATGATATAAAACAGTGTGTGACAATAAACTGATTTATTTTTGCAACATCGATTGAGGCAAATATTTTGGCTGATAATAGGGTGTTTTCTTTGACAAAATTCCATTGGATTATTTACATTAAGCTGAAAGGGCAGACAAAGGTTTAATTAACATTATAGTGTTGGATTTAAAAATGTTATCTTCAAAGCAGACCACTAAAGGCTAATCATTAAGGGTTAATTACTCATGGCAATGAGCAATTGAATAACATGGAAAGATGCATTAAAATATGACTTGGAGGCACCGGTGTTGGACAGGGATGGACAAAGTTAAAAATCACACAACACCAGGTCATAGTCCAACACTTTTATTTGGAAGCACGAACTTTTGGAGCGCTGCTTCTCATCAGGTGTCTTACAGCCTTTTTCTCCACAACGACCTGATGAAGGAGCAGCGCTCCGAATGCTAGTGCTTCCAAATAAACGTGTTGGACTATAACCTGGTGTTGTGTGATTTTTAACTTTGTACATTAAAATAAGAATGGAGTTAAAAAAGCCCCTTTTGACTGGAATGTAACTGCAAAACCTTGATTTGTCAGTGGGAACCATTCTTTTATGTGACATGGAGTCACCTAGAGATGTTGCTCAAGTTGTTTTCTGCACAGTGGAATGATTGGAAAAGTACTGAAACTGCTACAAAATGGTGGTACAGCATGTAATCTGATTCATGTTAGTATCAGGAACTTGATCCCACTCGCTTTGTGACTTTCATACTTCAGCTTACTTTTTGGACATCCACCATCAGACTGCAGTTCGTGAGGCCAATGCCATGGATGTCCACCGTCGGACTGCGGTTCATGAGGCCAAAGCCATGGACGTTCACCATCAGACTGCAGTTCGTGAGGCCAATGCCATGGATGTTCACCATCGGACTGCGGTTCGTGAGGCCAAAGCCATGGGCGTTCACCATCAGACTGCAGTTCGTGAGGCCAATGCCGTGGATGTTCACCTTCGGACTGCGGTTCATGAGGCCAAAGCCATGGACGTTCACCATCAGACTGCAGTTCGTGAGGCCAATGCCATGGATGTTCACCATCGGACTGCGGTTCGTGAGGCCAAAGCCATGGACGTTCACCATCAGACTGCAGTTCTTGAGGCCAATGCCGTGGATATTCACCATCGGACTGCGGTTCATGAGGCCAATGCCGTGGATGTTCACCATCGGACTGCGGTTCATGAGGCCAAAGCCATGGATGTTCACCATCAGACTGCAGTTCTTGAGGCCAATGCCGTGGATATTCACCATCGGACTGCGGTTCGTGAGGCCAATGCCGTGGATGTTCACCATCGGACTGCGGTTCGTGAGGCCAATGCCATGGATGTTCACCATTGGAATGTAGTTCGTGAGGCCAATGCCATGGACGTCCACCATCGGACTGCAGTTCATGAGGCCAATGCTATGGATGTTCACCATTGGACTGCAGTTCGTGAGGGTTCACCATCGGACTGCAGTTCGTGAGGCCAATGCCATGGACGTCCACCATCGGACTGCGGTTCGTGAGGCCAATGCCATGGATGTTCACCATTGGACTTTGGTTCGTGAGGCCAATGCCATGGATGTTCACCATCAGACTGCAGTTCGTGAGGCCAATGCCATGGACGTCCACCATTGGACTGCGGTTCGTGAGGCCAATGCCATGGATGTTCACCATTGGACTTTGGTTCGTGAGGCCGATGTCATGGACGTCCACTATCGGACTGCAGTTCGTGAGGCCAATGCCATGGGCGTCCACCATCGGACTGCAGTTTGTGGGGCCAATGCCATGGACATTCACCATCAGACTGTGGTTTATGAGGCCAATGCCATGGACGTTCACCATCGGACTGCGGTTCGTGAGGCCAATGCCATGGACGTTCACCATCAGACTGCGGTTCGTGAGGCCAATGTCATGGACGTTCACCATCAGACTGTGGTTTATGAGGCCACTGCCAAGGATGTTCACCATCAGACTGCGGTTTGTGAGGCCAATGTCATGGACGTCCACCATCGGACTGCAGTACTACATTGTCAAGTCATGGCTTTTAGACGAGATGTTTGCATTGTTCGGCTGAAAGTACCTATAGTCTGATCAAACTAATTACAAGAAGACATGTGCACTTCAATATATGGTTAATTTATTGGCTAAATCTACATATTTCAAAATTAATGAGCAAATCTATTATCTTAAATGAGTTTAGATACAAACTACTGAATGAACATATGAGCTTAAACTACCTTAAATGTATGAAATCTAATGAGTATCACTGCCTTGTGATCATGCAGGAGACTTTGAGCAGCTGGCACTTGGAGCTTTCTTTTGGATTCCATGGCATTGGCCTCACGAACAGTGACCTCCCACTGCAACATCCCACCATGGCACAACAACCTCCCACCCAGGCACAGTAACCTCTAACACCTGGCACAATGACCTCCCACTCTGGCACAGCGATGTCCTGGCCTGGCACAGTGACCACCCAGACTGGCACAACAAGCACCCACTCTGGCAAACTACCTCCTACTCTGGCACAATGACCTCCTGGCCTGGCACAATGACCTCCTGGCCTACCACTGTGACCTCCTGGCCTCCCACCCTGGCACAGCAGTAGAGTTGAAAAATATGTTGCTGGAAAAGCGCAGCAGGCCAGGCAGCATCAAAGGAGCAGGAGAATCGACGTTTTGGGCATAAGCCCTTCTTCAGGAAAATCTTCTGCAGTTAGAGTGTCAACCCAGACTTTTGTGCTGAAGCCCTAGAGTGTGACTTGACTACACTCAGAGGCAAGAGTGTTGCAATTCACACGTACATTTATATGACAAAGTGACCCAGTGAGTTAAAGCACACTTATAATCCGTTGAGCAGAGCCAATATGGCTGATAGGAATATAAGAACAGGAATAGGTCATTCAGACTACATCCCATTTCAGTTAGTCCACTGAGGAATTGCATTTTAGTTCAATTTACTTGCCTTGGAAGACTATCCATAAATGGCTTTATGCAACAAAGTTCTATGAATCTGAATTTTTTAATTTTCAATTGTCTTCATCTCAGCAGCTCTTTGATGGAAAGAGTTTGAATTTTCTATTTCCCTCTTTCTCGATAATTTCCCTGCATGGCTGAGGTCCAATTTTAAAGTTACGTGAAAATTTGCTATTCTGCACTCTTGCACCAGATGATATAATCTATCCAACCCCCTGTCAATTTCCTTACTCATTAATAACTCTCAACTTGTTCACTGCTTATTCTTTTATATTTAAGGAAATACACATCAAGTTCATGTCCCCTGGTTTAACCCTTTGAACATAGTTATCATTCTGATGAATCTGCATGGAACTCCCTCCAAAGCCAAATTAACTGACTTGAGTTATAGTGCTTAGAACTGAACACAATGCTCCAGACATAATGAATTGGCTTTATTCATTTGTTCAACCTTTGTAGCATTGTATTCAGTCTATCAATCTGTTCCTTTATGGTAAGTACCTCTGAAACAGATAATCAGCAATTGATTGTGGAGCAAGAAACTCAAACAAGTTTCAGGATGGAAGTAAACAAATGTTTAAAATGGGATTAAGGGTTTCAGATACACACCAAGGAAAGACTGTGGATCGATGATCTAGTTGGATCAAAGATCTTCTCCTGCCTGAAATTGTGACAATACATATGTATAATTTCCTTCAATTCTGTTGTGCCTCGCAATTTGATTTTTGTTAAATGATCTGAGTACTGTGCTAAGTTTCCAAATTCATCAAAATAAATAAGGGGCAGAAGTAGACTGAAGGTCTGTCCCTGGGGTTTACTGTTCCGTACATTCCTCAACAACACCATGACTCCTCAAATGGTTTTTCGTTATTTCTGAACTTTCAGCCAAATTATTGTTTATTCACAGGTTCACTCTGGATCTCCATAGCCTTGAATTTGAATAGCAGCCTTTCATCTGGAACTTTGACTAATGCTTTCAAAAGTCTATGTCAACTGTGTTCTAGTGATACTATAATGCACTTGAAATGTTACTTCATTCAAGAAGTAGAGAAACTCGATCAGGCATTACTTTTCCCATTGGGGTCCATATAGTCTGAAGTTAGCTAGATTACTATTGGACAATATTTCTTAAATTTATTCCTGATAATTGATTCAATTATGTTATATTGATTTGACATAAGGTTAGTGGATCTGTTACATCTGCTCTAATACTCATTTAAATGCTGGTCTGTTTGCAATGTACTGGTATTTCCACAGTGTATTGTAACCTGGTCATTGTGATTGCCAGTACATCATCAATTTTCCAAATATTTTTATGACACTAGAATGCAGACACCCCTGGCTGATCTTGAAGAAAGCTGCCAATAAAAAGATAATGATTTCTGTCATAGGGATCTTGCATTTCCTGATGTTAGTCTGAATTAAGTGGAAATCCTGGAGGACCGCAAATGTGGTATATTAAAACAGGGTAAGCAGCCAACTATAGCATGTAACCTGAGGGGAGGAAGTTTTCACACTCTATCATACTTTGAGTCACTTGAAGCATGACAGCTTTTATATAAAGTATATTACTCTTTGTAACCAAGTGACTCAATCTTAGCCCAGGTACAGATGTGCCTGTGAATATAACATTTGTGAGCTGAAGTAAATGCCTGCTGAATCTCTCAATATAATGTTGTCCATATCCCTGTTTTTTATACAAAAATAGAAAGTGCTGGAAAAGCACAGCAGGTATGGCAGCATATGTACAGAGAAAAGCATAAGTTTTATCTTTTGAGTCCAGTGACTTCTCTATAGATGCTGCCAGACCTACTGAGTTTCTCCAGCACTTCCTGTTTTTGTTTCAGATTTCCAGTGTCTCCACTTATTTATTTTATTATGCCAGTTTCTTATGAGGGATAACTTAAGCTTTGCTACATCAGGTGAAGATGCTGTGCTGAAGGCAAAGTGAACATCAATGTATTTTCTCGCAAAGTCTTAATGACTGAATATTTAATAGAAATATCCCTAAATGAAGCTACTGGCAGGATGGAACTTTTTCATCTCTCAAAAGGAACTAGCTAAGTTTCAAAATTATATGATGTGCAGCTGTTTCTTTTTTGTAATGCTACAAGACGGAAACAGACACCTGAAATAAATTAGCGGTATTTGCAAAGCGGTCCAACTAAAACCTTAGTAAACCCTCCATAGTTACTCCAAAACTTCTGAACGAGACTTTTGAATAACAAATCCCAGACTTTAGGAATAATTAATTGCAGGCAATGGTTTTGTATATTAAACAAAAGATTTACCAATTTATTTAATATACAATAACTTTAAAGATGAAAAAAGCAAGATAATCTTATTAATGTCTATGTTTAAATCCCGAGAATTATTTTTTGCACAAAAGGCAGACAAATAAACAAATACAGTTAAGCGATAAGTAAAAGAAAATAATCAAACTGGCTAGGTTACTTAAATGGTTTTCACGATGTGTTGTTTCATCGGCATAAATGTGGACTCCTTGGTTGCTTTTCTGCAGAGGTTGATTACGATCACTTTTTCATTTTCCTCTGGTAAAGATAGTAATACATCTAATTCAGCTTTCTACTCTTGGCTCCCGAAAGCTGGTTAGGAAGGTAAGACAGGGAGCTTACAAAGCAACAGCTTCATGCTGTTTTATCAGCAGGCAAACTGTTCTCCTCAGAAAACAGACTTTTTAAAAAAACTTCAACTCTGGCCCTTCCCTGATAGACTGACTATCTTTTTCCGAGGCCTCAATTACCATTCAATATCTGCCATCTGCTTGAATTATAGGTCTCTTTCAGACTTGTCAGAACCAATTGCCAGGTACTTCCAGCACCACTCTAATCTAGACTCTGACCTTGTTAATCACCAACTTCAACTTTCTGTTCAAACAAAAAAAAGGTCTTTGCTTTTGTAGGAACACTTTTAATCAAGAATCAGCCTGCAACTAAACTCTAGGCCTGACCACTCAAGCAAACAAAGCTTGCTTGGGGGAATCTGTTCTTTTCCTTTTACCTCAAGCTATTTCTCAAAGTCTGGAAAGCATCTTCATCCCATAATTCTCACTTCACGCAAACTGAAAATGACAAAAGAATAAAAATAAAAATGGCTTGGGCGACTGGCTGTGTGGAGTTTGCACACTCACCCTGTGTCTGCGTGGATTTCCTTTCGTGCTCCGGTTTCCTCTCACAGTCCAAAGATGTGTAGGTTAGGTGAATTAGCTGTGCTAAATTGCCTGTAGTGGCCAGGAATATATAGGTTAGTTGGATCATGGGAAGTGTAGGTATAGGGTAAGGGGTGAGTCTGGGTGGAAAGCTCTTCAGAGACTCAGTGTGGACTTTTTGGGCTGCATGTTCTGTTTCCACACTGTAGGCATTCTATGTACTCTATGAGTATGGAAAAATAACGAAAATTAGTGAGGCTTCTAGTATTATTTGCTTGTTGCAGATTGAACAGTGGTTTCTGGTGTTCTTTCAAGTACATGAAACAGAGTTATAGATGCCTTAGTCAACCCAAATTGTTACCATGGCAACCTACCCTTCCCACAGACTACTACAATGAATTATTTTTGTAGCTTTATATCATAACAGAATCTGAGTAATTGCATTAGTCAACGAACCATTGAAAGAAATCACACTACATTTAGTCACTTGTCCCCTGAACTCTCTTAACATTGTCAATGTAATGAGTAAAACATAGAAGTTTACCAAAGATCAGAGCAATAAGTATTAGACATTGGCAAAAAAAAATTTCGTAAGCTAGTGCCATATTTCTGATAGTATGACAAATTCATGTGTAGCTCTGCACATCTGTGTCTTGAAAGCAACATCAGTGTTTTGTTTAATTGCTTGTATTAAGAACTATTTAGCTGAGGTAGTGTCTTACTCACTTTAGTCACCCACTGAGCAGCCTCTGGTTTGAAATCCTGGACACAGTGTGTAGTTTTTACAAATTAATTGCTCCCCAACCTTTGCCAAAATCTATTATTTCTGGAAAGTAAGATTTTTGTTTGTTTAACATTTTTGGTTTGAATGAATGGTCTCCCTTTTATTGTTACAAAATTAATATAATGAGTGGCATATATGCTGAGCCAGACACATTTTACTAGTTAGTAATAGCTTGACCCTTCTTAACATTTTGTTCAATGTTTGTTATGTATGGATCTATACCAGCAGCTCTTGACATAGTGAGCTCACGACGTGGGGAGATACGAGCCATATATTTATTTATCAAAGGGAGAGAAGAATAACTTTAAAGCCCAGTAAAAGCTTGAACCATTCAGTGCTCAGCGATCTTGATGCTCATCATCTTTCCTCTTATGACAGAGGGTTACATTGTCTGGATCTGAGCAGATAAGTAATCTGCTCATTTTGAATTATTGGCCTGGTAGAAATTTGAGGAAGCAATTGAATTTGGTAATAGCTAAACAATCAAACTAATAATTAAAAGCCGTGTGAACCGTGTTGTTCAATAAGGACTCAATAGTCTTTCTGCAGTGTCCTGCACCAGATCTGTAGTGTTACAAATCATGGGTCTTCATGTAGGCATCCAAATATTTTTCAGTTTTAATGAGAGTAGGCATCTCTCTCTTTTTCAGGCAGTGAGCTCCAAGCCATACAAACCTCTGAGTGAAGATTTTTTTTTCTTCATCTCCCTTCTAATCATTTTAGCAATTACATTAAATCCATGCTCCCTAGCTTTTGTGAAGATAAATAAATTGACTCTATTTATTCACTCTATGCCATTCATAATTATAAGTGCCTCAAATCAGCAGAAGATTTCCTTCATGTAATACTTATGACAAAATTGTAAACTTTGTTCTTTAAAGACTTGTTAATGGCTTCATCATCTGAAATCTAAAGAGGATTCCTTTTCCCCAGCATTTGTAAACAAGTGATGCATCATTTCATATTAACTGAAAAAGTTGTCTATTGGCTGAACAAATGACAAAGAATTCTTTAGTCTTTGATCACTATTAAAATGTTTCTAAAATGAATTGGGAATCATACAGAGCTTCAAATTATTTCCATATATTAAACTAAACATTTCATTATTGGATAATTGGAGATGTTATTTCTCTTCATTCCTGATGTCAAGTGTTGATTTATTGAATTTCTCTTATATTTTGACCTTTTCTGGTTGGTGTTTTGAAGCTTGTAGATTAACAGGCAATATATTTTAAAATTCAATGTGAAAGGTTTGGGTGGGTTAATAATTGACCATGCTTAATATTTATCTTGGAAACCTGCCATTGGGTTCAGGCTATATTATGTTATGTCTCTCAGTGAATATGTCCGCAGACTTTCAAGAGACATACTCATGAAGTCATCACTGCATCATAGCATGTATTATGAGGGCAGAAAGGTGTCAGACTTCATTTTAAATCAGGTCACCTGAAGCATGCTACTGTAACCAATTGCTTAATATTAGCCCAGATACGGTGTGCCTGATATTATAATATTTATATATATTAGCGAACTGTAATAACTGTCTGATTCTTTCAACATCACATGTCCCAGTATCTTATGTAAAGATAGCCTGCTAAAGGCAAAATGCACATCATGATTAGCAGAGGCTACCTTCTATAAAAAGAATCAAAGATCTCGGTGGTATATATTTGGAAACCTAATTGGAGATCAATTAAACACCAGCCTTGGACAACAAAGAATATGGAGAATCAGTAAGATTAGCTACTGTGAGTTCAGATCTGTAGATGGGGCATTGACCAGCCAGAAACCAGAGTTAAGTTCTTCCGATATGCAAATTTCAATGAATACTTTCATTTAGAAATAAAAAGCTGAAGGTTATAGTCCTGTGCTGAGGCAGTGAATGCCATACCTTTCTATCTCTCTCCCTTTTTTAAAAATAAAGCTGACCTCCTAATGTTCCAATTTAAAAATTAACAAAAGGCAATTGATTGGATCTCACAACAAAGCAATAAAGCTCTCTTGAAAGAAGATACAGACAAAACCAAAAGGAAAGGACGTATAGAATAAGAATGCAATCTAGCAAACTACTTAAAAATGGATTGTAAAAGTTGTTGTACAGAGACATTAACAGGCAACTTTTGACTAAGACAATTGTGGGTGTAGTGATGAGAGGAAATTATCTGTTAATTTTATCTGCCATTTCCTGATTATGTGCCTTAGCTTCCCATTCTCATTTACTAGACAATCAATACTCATTTTACTTAATCTTTTCCTTTATATGCTTGTAGAAACCCTGGCTATCCCTTTTTACATTTGTAACTGGCTTCCTCTGTATCCTATATTTCATTATTCAAATTTACCTTTTATTAATTGTCTGCATTGTTTATATTCTAGCAAGTAATCTGACCTGCCAATCATCTTGCACAATTAAATGCTTTTTCCCTTCAATTTGATGCTTGAATTCATGTGTTTAGTTAATCATACTCTCCCTGAAGAAGTTTTCTTTATTGTAGGATTTACTTATTCTAAGTATTCTGAAATACTTCCTTAAATGTCTGTCATGCCATTTGTGTTGACTGATCTCCTAGTCTAATATTTCCGTGCATTTCAGCAAGCTCAGATTTCATGCTTACATAGTTGTTTTTATTTAAGGTTAAAATATTATTCTTAGACCCACTTCTCTCCCTTTCAAACTGGGTGCAACCTAATGATATCTTTACTCTACAATACCAAGTTGAGTATAATCTGCTCTTTGCTTAGTTCCAGACATGCTGCACTAAGAAACTATCTCAAAGGCCTTGTATGAACTGTTCATTGACACTAGCATTGCCAATCAGATTTTTCAGTTTAAATGCAAATTAAAATTACACATAATTATTTCCAACTCTTCATTACAAGCACCCAATATTTCTTCTTGTGCACTTCATCCTACGTCATCATCACCGTTGGGAGCCTGTAGACGCTACCACTAGTGACTTCTTTCCCCTACTATTTTTCATCTCCCCCAAACTGATCCAATATTGTCATCTTCTTAATCATGGCCATCTCTAATTATTGCACCAATCCCATCTTTGGTTAAGAGTGCTAACTTTACCTAGCTCCTTATATGTCTTAAATGTCATATACCACTCAAATTTTGGACCCAATCTTTGATAGTCTGCAGCCCATCCATACCATCTTTAAAATGTTCCAGGTCCCCAAATCTGCCCTTTCTGTTGAAGGATGTGTCCACAACATGTTAGAGAAGGGAAAAATGACATCATAATTCAATAACAGAAACGTGGAATTCATGGTGGACTGGATGGTGCAGAGGAGGTCTTTCGCCAGAGGACCGCCAGAGGAAGCTGTGCCACTAGACCCTATTAGCCTGGTCTGAGATTGCTATCCCATCCAATGCCATCTCCAGGGTACAGGCAAATGGCTAACAGCACTACAAAATGATCAGTGACCTTCTCAGGACAACCAGGATAATTTCCCCATTTCAGTCTCCCACCTCCACTCTGCCAAAACAACCACCAACCCCCCCTCACAGCGCCAGAGACCCGGGTTCAATTCCAGCCTCAGGTGACTGTCTGTGTGGAGTTTGCACATTCTCCCCGTGTCTGCGTGGGTTTCCTCCGGGTGCTCCGGTTTCCTCCCACAATCCAAAAATGTGCAGGTTAGGTGAATTGGCCATGCTAAATTGCCCGTAGTGTTAGGTGAAGGGGTAAATGTAGGGGAATGGGTTTGGGTGAGTTGCGCTTTGGCGGGTCAGTGTGGACTTGTTGGGCCGAAGGGCCTATTTCCACACTGTAAGCAATCTAATCTAATCTAATCTAAAACCCCACTACCCATCTTTGTGTTCTGCCACTCACACCTGTAATGTTACCCCTCACTCACTCTTCCCTCAGCTTCCACACCACTAACTCTATATATCCTCTGTGTTGCCTCCTCAACCCTTCAGTCCATCTAACCACTTTTCCCCTGCATGCACCAACACTTAACGCTTATCTCATCCGTAATCCCCTTGTCCTCTTCTTTTCCTTATTCCTGGAAAAGACAACCTATAACAAGGCAAAGGGCAGCTGAACTGGTGAAGAATGTTTGACATCAGGCTCCTTACTAACTCGACAGAATTTTAATGCTTATAAGCAAAGATCAGACTGCACCTGCAGGATCTAAGTTCCACCGAGTGAGTATCAGTCTGCACACGACTGTCAATCGCCAATGGAGTCCTCTGTATCTCACAATAATTTTATGTTATCTCTAAACGCTAGTCATCATGCTTTCTTTCACTTTTGTCTTGCAGCTTCTTCAAAACTACCATCAACATTGGAAGCCTTTTGGAGCAAGCAGCAAATTGAAGTCTCTAGCTACCTGTTCTGCTTTCCATGTTGAGTTTTCTTGATGTCTATCTTGTGCGCAGTGGTTAGTAGAATAGGATGCTATTAATTAGGCAAGATGTGCAATTAATAAGCAGTAATCTCTGTTAATAGGCATCTCCCTGCTCCCTAGCAAGAATCTTGCCTCGACACCCAGAATCTTATTAAAAGATGCAACAAATTGCTCCTTATCAGGTAGGCTTAGCTGGTCTTCTGGTGCAATTCTGCCATTTTTCTCACCCTAGCCCACATCATTCAAGTTCCTATAAGATTCCACTGGATTTCTTTTATCAAAACAGATTTTTCTTTTCCCTTGCAGTATATCTTTCTACTATAAAAAAGGATCAAACCAACCATTCACTACTGAAAAAGATTAGGAAACAGGTAATTAAAGCAGTGGTGTGCCTTTTCTTGATGTTTACTGTGTACAATGCTCTGTCTAAATAATCATTAACTGTGAATAGATATGAGTAGGTACCAACTTCTGATGGTCATGAGATAAAGTCTTGCAGTATCAAGATCATTAGAGCTCAGAAATTTGACTGAAGACTCATGGCTTGACCCAATAGAAGTTCTGTCATTCGGATGGATATGGAAATTGTCCCAAAAGTGTAAACTAATGATAACTTCAGAATCTTCTTATTACTACCTTATTTCCATGCATTTGCATCTCAATAATGGTCCAACTCACTTACCAGATGGCTCAAATTTCATCATTTAACTTGAAGGAGGTAACTAACCATCATCCAAGTGCTTCTTCACAACAATGTCCCTGCACACTCCATGGCTACCATCCTTCTCCATCCGTCATTCACACAAGTCATCAGACTCAACAACATCATGCCTGTTCTAGTACCAACTCTCTCATCACTTCATCCATTCAACACTTTACGTTGGACCTCGGGGAAACCTAAGACTTGCAAACTTCTATTAGATCACATTGCGTGTAAGGTCATGCACACATCTGCATTGGATGCATCTTATGACTCATACCTTGCTTTTTTCCACTCGCTCACTCACTCACTCACTTTCATTAATACAGGGGCTGCCAACCTCTTTCTGCATTGTTTTTTTTAACGCACACTCACTGACTTCAGCATTGACTTTTGTGCTTCCAGCCTTTACGTGGGTCTCATTGTTTTGATAGCATCGAAAATCTTCACTGTTGAGTTACAGACCGGACAGTCAATAGGTTAGACATGTTATTGTCCAGCATCATACTATAGCCTTATGTTTGCCTGGCATACTGCATCACAATCACCTCTCCAGTGTGTGGCAGCAACTTGTATGGCAAGTACACTACATTTGCTTCAAGCAAATTACCAAATGAAAGGCTAGGGGTTGCATGGGTGTAGTCCAGTGCAGTGAAGGGGGACTGTGGTCAGTCAGGGGTAACAGCATTATCAGAGGATAACATCACAGTCAGCTAAGAGGCTCGTTTGATTCTGGTCCAAGGAAATGGCCATGGCTCTGACAGGATGCTTGGTGTTAGCAGAGACGGAGGATCTGTGTCTTTGACCAGGGCTTTAGCCACAGTCAATCCTTCGGGCCAAGTATTAACACTCTAGGATAAAACGATAGGTTAGTCAGTATGCTCTGGAGCCATCAGGCCTCAAGATTTAGTCAATAATGGTCAGGGAACTTATCAGGAAGGAATCCATGGAATCCTGGGAAAGTAGGCAAATTAAGTCTGCAGATGGTCTTCATTGCAGTGGATCCCTAACGGAATGGTGACAGTGGTGATGGGAAATGGAGACACTTGACTGCATTTCATAGTGAATAGGACAGGTGTGGAATCTGAGGGACAGGCCATGTTCATGTTACTGGTCATGTTCACTCTGGTCTCTATATCGGGAGGATGTAGAAACATCTTGATTGAGTAAAAATCTTGCTTGAGTTTTTGGAGAAGTAACAAAGAGGATTGATGAGGGCAGAGTGGTAGATGTGATCTATATGGACTTCATTAAGGTGTTTGACAAGGTTCTCCATGGGAGACTGGTGAGCAACGTTAGATCTCACAGAGTACAGGGAGAGCATGCCATTTGGATGCAGAATTGGCTCAAAGGTAGAAGACAAAGAGTGGTGGTGGAGGGTTGTTTTTTAGACTGGAGGCCTGTGACCAGTGGAGTGCCACAAGGATCGGTGCTGGGTCCACACTTTTCTTAATTTATATAAATGATTTGAATGTGCGCATAAGAGGTATAATTAGTACATTTGCTGATGACACCCAAAATTGGAGGTGTAATGGACAGCAAAGAAGTTTACCTCAGATTACTACGGGATCTTGATCAGATGGGTCAAAGGGCTGAGAAGTGGCAGATGGAGTTTATGTTTTCCCTGGAGCGTCGGAGGCTGAGGGGTGACCTAATAGAGGTTTACAAAATTATGAGGGGCATGGATAGGATAAGTAGACAAAGTCTTTTCCCTGCGTTGGGGGAGTCCGGAACTAGAAGGCATAGGTTTAGGGTGAGAGGGGAAAGATATAAAAGACACCAAAGAGGCAACTTTTACATGCAGAGGGTGGTACGTGTATGGAATGAGCTGCCAGAGGAAGTGGTGGAGGCTGGTACAATTGCAACATTTAAAATGCATTTGGATGGGTACATGAATAGGAAGAGTTTGGAGGGATATGGGCCGAGTGCTGGCAGGTGGGACTAGATTGGGTTGGGATATCTGGTCGGCATGGATGAGTTGGACCGAAGGGTCTGTTTCCATGCTGTACATCTCTATGATTCTATGACTCTAGATAAATGTGAAGTGCTGCATTTTGGGAAAGCAAATCTTAGCAGGACTTATACACCTAATGGTAAGGTCCTAGGGAGTGTTGCTGAACAAAGAGACCTGGCAGTGCAGGCTCATAGCTCCTTGAAAGTGGAGTCGCAGGTAGACAGGATAGTGAAGAAGGCGTTTGGTATGCTTTCCTTTATTGGTCAGAGTATTGAGTACAGGAGTTGGGAGGTCATGTTGCAGCTGTACAGGACATTGGTTAGGCCACTGTTGGAATATTGCATGCAATTCTGGTCTCCTTCCTATCAGAAAGATGTTGTGAAACTTGAAAAGGTTCAGATAAGATTTACAAGGATGTTGCCAGGGTTGGAGAGTTTGAGCAATAGGGATAGGTTGAATAGGCTAGGGCTGTTTTCTCTGGCGCATCAGAGGCTGAGGAGTGACCTCTTAGAGGTTTATAAAATCATGAGGGGCATGGATAGGATAAAAAGACAAAGTCTTTTCCCTGGGGTGGGGGAGTCCAGAACTAGAGGGCGTAGGTTTAGGTTGGGAGGGAATGATATAAAAGAAACATAAGGGACACCTTTTTCACTCAGAGAGTGGGATGTGTATGGAATGAGCTGCCAGAGGAATTGGTGGAGGCTGGTACAATTGCAACATTTAAAAGGCATCTGGGTATATGAATAGGAAGGGTTTGGAGGGATATGAGCCGGGTGCTGGCAAGTGGGACTAGATTGGGTTGGGATATCTGATCGGCATGGACGGGTTGGACTGAAGGCTTTGTTTCTGTGCTGTACATCTCTATGATTCTATGACTCTATCTGGACATAACAAGTCATGAAACTCTGGGCTTTGGGGGTAAAGTGGACATATTAATAACTATAATAAAGGGCTCATTGGAAATGAGGAAGGCAGATTGTTCATCACGGCCACAGGGCCAGTGACATAAATGGCAACATGAAGAATGGGGAATGTTCTACTGTCAGATGCAGAGTATACAACTCAATCACAAGTACACAAAACTGGAATCTTGCCATGTTGGATTGTTGGTGTAGGGCTGGTCCTTTAAACTTAGCATAAAGCACATCTTGCTATATAAAAAGGAATCTGAGCTGTGTTCCTGTCTTTAGTTTTCTGTGATGGAGTTCCTTGGGTGACTAGATGTATAGTGCTGTGCTTTTCCCAGTCAACAATAATTGGAAGATCCTGGGGGAGATGAGATAACATAATCTCATGAGAGTCTTCAAATGCAGTTGCAATCCACTTGAGATTGCTGCTGATCAGAAGATTCAGGTCAGCCTTGTTGTTGGGAAAGAAGGCCTACAATATACAATTTTAATGTTTTGATAGTCAAGCAAACATGCTTTAATTTAGTAGCAACTCAAGATATGAAGCAAAAATAATGGTACCTGAATTTATAACATCAAACACAACTTACTTAGCTGCACACTTTCCTTGGCATTATTTAAGATATTAAGCAATTCACTCTTTTGCCGTTATCCTCTGATAACATGTTGGCTGTTTAAGTAACTTCCTTTTAGTTCATGTGACAAGTCTTTTTATGTTTGGGTGTTTATGAAAGTCCACTGTGAGGATGTGTTTTGTTTTGCTGCTCAACCAGGACCTTGGGTTCATGTCACAATACAGGTGACCCAAATACAGTATACACTCTCACACACACACTCACACTCAAGGAGATGTACACACATGCACACACACTCCTGTATACTCACACAGGCATGCAGAACCTCTCTCATACACACTCTTTTTCAGGCAAACATACACAAACCACAGTCCCATCCATGCGCACACCCTCTCACAGGCATGTCCTCCATCACGCTCACACACACACTCTATCAAGAATGCACACACTCTCACACACACACACTCACTCTCTCTCCCTCTCTCTCTCTTCCTCACATTCACATACCACACACATATAAATCTAAAGGGTGAATTTCCATTTGCAGAGTTGTATTTGCAGATACATTCTATTTTGTTCAAAAAGCACACGATCTGTAGGAAGTCAATCCATATGACATTTTATAAATTTCTACTTTGGAAATAGAATCAGTCTGATTCAAGATTGGAATACATACAGACTCCAACCTCACAACTTTATTGCATTGTCTGAGCTGAGATGCCACCTTTTTTTTATAAAACCTTAAGTTATCTCAAGAATGTGAAAGAAGTTCTGGGATTTACAATATTAATGAATTCAAACCTGCAACTCAGTTTAAAAGATGAGAGACTTAACAGCAATCTAAGTTTGTTCAATATATCGTAATGGTTGTATGACACTATGATCTTTTGCTCTAAATTCTGTCCTATGATCCTGCTTCACTAGTTACCTAATGGAGGAGCTGTGCTCTGAAAGCTTATACTTACAAATAAACCTGTTGGACTATAACCTGACTTTGTGTGATTTTTGTCCACCCCAGTCCAACGCTGGCAATCATACATCATTTTTGTATACCTTCACAAACATCATCAAAATATTAAATTACTTGGAATTGCACTGAGATATCATAGCCATGATTTGTAGTCTGACAAAAGCCCAGGTGTACTCTAACATTTGTTTAGCAAGCATTGTTCAATTCTGCATTCAAGCATAACACAATACAAATTTACAGAATAAAGGCTATAGAAAGCAGATTTACTAATTTTGCATCAGATTTAAGGGATTACAATGATGCCAGAGAGGCTGGAGAATTTTATGCTATTTCTGCAGGATGGAGATGTTGGAAGGAGGATTTAATGGATGTGTTTAAAGTCATGAGAGGTTTTGATATGATAAATAATGTACTTGCTAACCTAAATCCGATTTTAAAATACATCATTCAAGGTACTTTTGAGCTGGCCAATTGGTTTGACGAGGTGTAATATTGCAAAAATTTCCTAATAGTATCCTTGGATGCATCTCATCTAGTTCCACTGCCTTGTCAACTTTAAGTACAGGCAGTATATGAATTATCTCCTCCTTTTCAATTTGAAGTCCTTCCAGCAACTAAATTTCTTCATTTGTTGCGCTGGCCTGGGTGGCATCTCCCCCCTGCAGTGACAAATACAAAATATTCATTTAATGCTTCAGCCACAACATCTGCCTCCAGTATAAATTCATTTTTTGATTCAGAATCAGTCCCATGCCTCTTACTGCCCTTTTCTATTTATGTTTCTTACAAAGGAATTTGCTTAGCTCAAGAAGACAAAGTCTGAAGAAGTTAAAAGGCAAAGAGGTGACCAACACTATTCATTAACATAATTATTAATTACAATGATTATCAACCAAAACCTTCCCTGTTCTCATGTCTTTAATCACAATAGGAACATTTTTCATGAATTTCTTGTTTGATACAGGTGTGCATTCCCGGCATATACAACAATAAGCATCACAAAAAACTCCATTGTCACAATAGGGATGAAACCATATCTCTGATGCATCACTGTGTGAAGTGCTAGCCTGCCCCAACATCTGATCTTCCTAGTTTTATTACATAAAGTGCCAAGACATAGCCTGTAGGTCTGGGACGTAAATGATTGAAAAGAACGGATGTGTGAAATCTTCACGGCTAGTTTCAGCATAAGCGTCCTACTTTTCTTTAATGCTACAGCTAACAGACAGAAATGAGTGGCAGCAGGATTGCAATTTACAAAGTTCTGAGACATGTCTGTGCAAATAGAAGTGAGAAATAAAGCAGCAGCTCTTCATGTTGTAAAGAACAATGACACACAAACATTGATCTAATAACTAATTTCCCATTTGAATTCCAAACTAAATTTATTTGTTGAGTTTACATTTTGTGAAATTGGTCTGAAACAATTTCCAAATATGGATCAGGATAATATTCCTACCAACAGAAGGGCACAAAGATTAACAAATTAAATAAGATGCAACTGACCTATAGGTGAAAATCAACATATTCTGCCCATATTTTGAGCATGTTGTGAGTAACAATTATTTTATAGGTTGCCAAAATATGCAAGAATCTTGTTCATCAGCTGTTTAAGTATTGCTTAACAATCCTAGAGGTTTTCAAATAATTAGATAATTTCATTAAAATGTTCAAATTAGGGTATTTTTCTGTGTCCAAACCAGAATCACAATGCTTTAAATCTGCTCAACAAAGAGATAACAGCATAAAGAACATTGCTGAAGCTGTGTTAAAAATATTAACACGCATATTCACCTGATGTCACTTGTTGTGAGTTTTGGAAACAAATAGATTTGTTGGCAGTTTTGATTGCAGTGGCTGTTTTTAGTCTTTCTTCAAAGTAATATTTTGGAGATGCAAGTCTCTGAATGTTCTCTGCTTTCATTACTTCCAGCATTAATGTTCTGCTGAGCCGATTGTAGAAAGTCTACTGGAAGAAGAGGAACGGCACTAAGGAAAGGTGCATAGATCTGGAGACCATGCAGACAGCAAAAGATGGTATGAGCAGCATCATCTAGTTGTGTACACGGTTAAACCATGGATGTGAGAAAATACTTTGCTGACAGAGGAACCTAATTCATCTCCTTCCTTACTGGAAAGAACTGTGGACTCTGCTAAAAGAGCAAGTTCCTGAAGACGTTATAGGTTGAATGTATATTGCTTTACATGCCCCATGTGAAACGTGTTGTGCCCGTAATGATACTGTTACCTGGTCAGGCACATGTCTTATGTAGCAGCTTTATTGCAATACCTGCTTGGAAAAGTGCACTGATGTTTGAGACCCATTAATTCTGTGGTCATCCAAACAGCTTTAATCAAATGACAATATTCAGTATTGAGTATACCTGCCTGAGTGGATTAAGATTAACAGGAAGCAGTAACCAGATTTTGTTCTGTAACAGTGTCTACAAATGCTACCTGATCGACTGAATATTTCCAGCTAATCCTGCTTTTGTTCCAAAGGGGAGGTGGTTTAAAGAGAAAATCTTGAGGAAATTAATGAGGTTTGATGTCAATCGTGGTGTTATTCTATCATAATGAGGGCAACTTGTAATATTGCAGCAAACACAAGATCAGGCCAGCATAACTCTTTAGGAGAGCTAAGTGACAATGTCAATATAACAATATGCCACGTTATATTCTTGAATAACTGAGTGTACTTTGGAAGTTACTGATGAGTAAGAAAGTTAGTCCACCTGTGCTGCGATAGAACCCAAACTATGTCAATGTTGATGATAGAGTTTAATCTGAATAATTGCTTTGTGAATAAATCTTCTGATACCAGTTCTCAGTGTGAACCATCTCTCAGTGCTCATAATGCAAGAGCCAACATAATGCCAGAACTGCTGACTAGCATTACAAATCTGATTTAAAAATATATTTACATCGGCCTGATGGTGGCTTACATAACAAATCTTGTTTAGTAAGATTTTGATGAAGGCTATTATCATTGTGGACTGATGTCTTGACAGTTACATCATCATTATGGTGACTATATTGCTGAACATAGGACATAGCTCTGGTACAAGCAAGCTACTGTCAGAATACAAGTACTTACTTTTTGTTCAGGTTAGCTACCTTCTTGGGAGGAGGAAACTCTGTGAATATACTCTATTCAAGAGGTTAGGAGGCCAGACCATTCGACTAAAATGTTTCCAGACTGGATATTTTCAATTTAGCATGACAAATCACTGTCTCACAGGCAGATTAGTGAGCCATACCCAATAGTAGAAAACTAGGAGCATTTTACTCGCTGTGGAACCTAACTCTTTAGCAGTACCAATCCGTAGTCGATGTGCAGACAAAAGCATTCTCCATCGTTTCAAGTGTTTACCTCTGACCAACTCTTGGTTGATTTCACTACTTGAATTTCCTGAAAAAATGTGAAATATAAGGAAAATGAGCATTCTCTACTTGTGATGTGAATATCAGTTACAGCCACTGATCCAAACAAGCACAGCAGACTCAGACTATATTATATTCAGTTGCAACAGTTTCTTTCCCATCACATTGAAGAGTAATGCACCAAAAGATGTAAATAAAGCTCTAGGTGCATTTTGGTTAGTACCTGCTCAGCTACAATTTTATAGTAATCCCTGCAAATACAATATTATTTCAAACAATGTATAATATAGAAGCCACAATGGAGAATATAATAATTAATATGGATTGACAAGCTGATGACCTCCTAGTAGAGTTCCAATGATTCAAATGATGGAATTCCACTTCATTAATCAACAAATAAAAATTCTCAGCAATGAAGGTTTCAGAAGAATAAATTCCTCTTATTTCTACAACAATGGCAAGAAAGTCCCTGAAAAAAGATCTTTAAGTTCCTAGACGATCAGCTCAAAATCAGAGTAAACTTTAGGAATCATAGGCTCATGTTTATATCCAATAGGCAACAACTGAATGGAGCAATTGATCAGTTTTGAGGGCAAATGTTGGTGCAAAATGCAGAATACAGCTTTCAGTGGGAAAAAAAAACTGGCTGAAAGACATGATATTGGTAATAGTTTCAAAACCAATCAAGTTATTCCTAAATAACATTCTTAGACAAAACTAGATAACAGTCAATGACACATACAAGCTCTGTGCCACAAAGCAGTATGGGCAAAACTCTGCAGAAAGTCTAATCATCAAGAAATGTCCAAGGGACAGTAGAAAGCTCATCAACAATATCTGAAAAGGTATCAACCAAAGTGCAACACAACGGATGTTTCCATGAGTAAAGCCATGAAGTGTAAACATGTGAACACGAATCAGGAAATACCTGCAACTTCCAGATTCTAACCAACTTGCAACACCACATAGTGGTAGATGCGGTTACAGTTACAAGATTTAAAATACATTTGGACAGGTACATGAACAGGAAAACTTTAGAGCGATATGAGTCAAATGCAGGTAAATGGGACTGGTTTTCTTTGTGAAACCTGGTTGGCATGGAGGAGTTGGACTGAAGGGTTTGTTTCTGTGCTGTATGACTCTATAACTCTGTAACTGAAGTTTTCATTACAATGAACATTATGTGTATCCTAGAAAAAGTAAACAGCACAAACGTTTAGCCAAAAGTGACACATAAAGACATTTAGCAATGTGCTGAAAAGCACAAATGACAGATTAACTCTCTTTAATGGATTTGATATTCCATGTATTAGCACTGTTCATGTAAAATGTCAATATTGTATTTCTGCATGGCCGATAGAAACCATTTATATTGCTGAAATATTAGCCATTAATGGTTTGCCAGTATACATGGCTCTTTGCATCATAACAATCCATGAGGTGGCAATAGCATTTGCTATAAAACCAAGAATGAAAAATGGAAGATTCAAATCCATTCATGATCTCACAGATCAATTTGACAATTTCTAGAGTACTGGACTTCCATATTTCAAAGATGATGCTATTGTTTATTTATCTTGCAAATATAGCAACCATTTACTGAATAAACTCAAAGTGAAGCTAGATGTGGTTGAATGCAACAATATTATCCACAAGCTTGAGCACCACAGTGATTGATCAGGGAGCTATAGAGTTTTATCTAAATGGAAAGAGGCCCTTTGGCCTATTGTGTTAATGCCAATCATCAAGCACCTGTCTACATCAAGCAAGACACCTGTCCTGCTGTCTACATTGTCCTACATTTTCCCATAGTCTTATATGCTGAGGTCATAGAGTCATAGAGATGTACAGAATGGAAACCGACCCTTCGGTCCAACCTGTCCACGCTGACCAGATATCCCAACCCAATCTGGTCCCACCTGCCTACACTTGGCCCATATCCCTCCAAACCCTTCCTATTCATTTCCCCATCCAAATGCCTCTTAAATGTTGCAATTGTACTAGCCTCCACCACTTCCTCTGTCAGCTCATTCCATACATGTACCACCCTCTGTGTGAAAAAGGTGCCCCTTAGGTCTCTTTTATATCTTTCGCCTCTCACCCTAAACCTATGCCCTCTAGTTCTGGACTCCCCGATCCCAGGGAAAAGACTTTGTCTATTTATCCTATCCATGCCCCTCAGAATTTTATAAACCTCTATAAGGTCACCCTTCAGCCTCCGATGCTCCAGGGAAAACAGCCCCAGCCTGTTCAGCCCCTCCCTATAGCTCAAATCTTCCAACCCTGGCAACATCCTTGTAAATCTTTTCTGAACCCTTTCAAGTTTCACAACATCTTTCCGATAGGAAGGAGACCAGAATTGCATGCAATATTCCAACAGTGGCCTAACCAATGTCCTGTACAGCTGCAACATGACCTCCCAACTCCTGTACTCAATATTCTGACCAATAAAGGAAAGCATACCAAATGCCTTCTTCACTATCCTATCTACCTGTGACTCTACTTTCAAGGAGCTATGAACCAGCACTGCCAGGTCTCTTTGTTCAGCAACACTCCCTAGGACCTTACCATTAAGTGTATAAGTCCTGCTAAGATTTGCTTTCTCAAAATGCAGCACTTCATATTTATCTGAATTAAACTACATCTGCCAGTTCTCAGCCCATTGGCCCATCTGGTCCAGATCCTGCTGTAATCTGAGGTAACCCTCTTCGCTGTCCACTACACCTCCAATTTTGGTGTCATCTGCAAACTTACGAACTGTACCTCTTATGCTCGCATCCAAATCATTTATGTAAGTGACAAAACATAGAGGACCCAGCACCGATCCTTGTGGCACTCCACTGGTCACAGGCCTCCAGTCTGAAAAACCACTCTCCACCACCACCCTCTGTCTTCTACCTTTGAGCCAGTTCTGTATCCAAATGGCTCGTTCTCCCTTTATTCCTTGAGATCTAACCTTGCTAATCAGTCTCCCATGGGGAACCTTGTCAAACGACTTACTGAAGTCCATATAGATCACACCTACTGTTCTGCCCTCATTAATCTTCTTTGTTACTTCTTTAAAAAGCTCAATCAAGTTTATGAGACATGATTTCCCATGCACAAAGCCATGTTGACTATCCCTAATCAGTCCTTGCCTTTCCAAATACACCCTGTCCATCAGGATTCCCTCCAACAACTTGCCCACCACAGAGGTCAGGCTCACTGTTCTATAGTTCCCTGGCTTGTCTTTACCGCCCTTCTTAAACAGTGGCACCACGTTTGCCAACCTCCAGTCTTCCGGCACCTCATCTGTGACTATCGATGATACAAATATCTCAGCAAGAGATATCACTTCTCTAGCTTCCCACAGAGTTCTCGGGTACACCTAATCAGGACCTGGGGATTTATCCACCTTTAACCGTTTCAAGACATCCAGCACTTCCTCCTCAGTAATCTGGACATTTTGCAAGATGTCACCATCTATTTCCCGACAGTCTATATCTTCTGTATCCTTTTCCACAGTAAATACTGATGCAAAATATTCATTTAGTATCTCCCCCATTTTTTGTGGCTCCACAAAGGCCGCCTTGCTGATCTTTGAGAGGCCCTATTCTTTCCCTAGTTACCTTTTGTCCTTAATGTATTTGTAAAAACCCTTTGGATTCTCCATAATTCTATTTGCCAAAGCTATCTCATGTCCCCCTTTTGTCCTACTGGTTTCCCTCTTAAGTATACTCTTACTTCCTTTATGCTCTTCTAAGGATTCACTCGATCTATCCTGTCTATACCTGACATATGCTTCCTTCTTTTTCTTAAACAAACCCTCAATTTCTTTAGTCATCCAGCTTTTCCTATACCTACCAGCCTTCTCTTCACCCTGACAGGAATATACTTTCTCTGGATTCTTGTTATCTCATTTCTGAAGGCTTCCCATTTTCCAGCCGTCCCTTTACCTGCGAACATCTCCCTCCAATCAGCTTTCGAAAGTTCTTGCCTAACACCATAAAAATTGGCCTTTCTCCGATTTAGAACTTCAACTTTTAGATCTGGTCTATCCTCTTCCATCACGATTTTAAAACGAATAGAATTATGGTCACTGGTTCCAAAGTGCTCCCCCATTGACATTTCAGTCACCTGTCCTGCCTTATTTCCCAAGAGTAGGTCAAGTTTTGCACCTTGTCTAGTAGATACATCCACATACTGAATCAGAAAATTGTCTTGTACACACTTAATAAATTCCTCTCCATCTAAACTTTTAACACTATGGCAGTCCCAGTCAATGTTTGGAAAGTTAAAATCCCCTACCATAACTACCCTATTATTCTTACAGATAGCTGAGATCTCCTTACAAGTTTGTTTCTCAATTTCCCTCTGAGGAGGTCTATAATACAATCCCAATAAGGTGATTATCCCTTTCTTATTTCTCAGTTCCACCCAAATAACTTCCCTGGATGTATTTCCGGGAATATCCTCCCTCAGCACAGCTGTAATGCTATCCCTTATCAAAAATGCCACTCCCCCTCCTCTCTTGCCTCCCTTTCTATCCTTCCTGTAGCATTTGTATCCTGGAACATTAAGCTGCCAGTCCTGCCCATCCCTGAGCCAAGTTTCTGTTATTGCTATGATATCCCAGTCCTATGTTCCTAACCATGCCCTGAGTTCATCTGCCTACAATGTTAGGCCCTTTGCATTGAAATAAATGGAGGTTAATTGATTAGTCCTACCTTGTCCCTGCCTGCCCTGACTGTTTGATTCACTTCTGTTCTCAACTGTACCAGTCTCAGATTGATCTCTTTTCTCACTATCTCCCTGGATCCTACCCCCCCCCCCCCACCTTTCTAGTTTAAATCCTCTAGCAGCTCTAGCAAATTTCCCTGCTAGTATATTCATCCCCTTCCAATTTAGGTGCAATCCGTCCTTCTTGTATAGGTCACGTCTACCCCAAAAGAGATTCCAATGATCCAAAAATGTGAATCCTTCTCCCATACACTGGTTCCTCAGCCATGCGTTCATCTGCTCTATCCTCCTAATCTTGCCCTCACTAGCTGTAGCACTGGGAGTAATCCAGATATTACTACCCTTGAGGACCTCCTTTTTAAATTTCTGCCTAACTCTCTGTAATCTCCCTTCAGAATCTCAACCTTTTCCCTTCCTATATCGTTGGTTCCAATGTGGATAATGACGTCTTGCTGGCCCCTCTCCCCTGTGAGAACATTCTGCACCCTCTCTGAGACATCATCGATCCTGCCACCAGGGAAACAACACACATTCTGCTTTTTCTCTGCTGGCCACAGAAATGTCTGTCTGTACCTCGGACTACAGAATCCCCTAACACAATTGATCTCTTGGAAGCCGACGTACCCCTTGTTGCATTAGAGCCAGTCTCAATACCAGAAACTTGGCTGTTCGTGCTACGTGCTGAAAATCCATCACCCCCCACATTTTCCAAAGCAGCATACCTGTTTGAAATGGGTACATCCACAAAAGACTACTGCACTAAGTGCCGACCTCTCTTACCTTTCCTGGAGTCAACCCATCTATATGACTGTATCTGAGACTTCCCCCCCCCCTTCCTATAATTGTCATCCATCACATACTGTTTCTGTTGCAAATTCCTCATTACTTCTATCTGTCTCTCCAACCAATCCACTTGATCTGATAAGATTCGCATCCAACAACATTTATGGCAGATATAATCTGTAGTAACCCTTAAACTCTCTTTAAACTCCCACATCTGACAAGAAGTACATATCACTGCAAAGGCCATTTTTGCTCCTTCACAATCAACAGACCCAGAAAATAACACTGCCTTATTCCTCTACAAAACACTGCACCAGGTTAAATTAAGAGCTATGGCTTATATTTTAAGTTTAATCAAGAGACTTATCTCCAAAAACATATAATCCAGAAAGAACCCACTGTACTCACTAATACAGCCTTTCTCTTGGACAGACTTAAAACAACAATTAACTTATCTGATTCTGTGTTGTGAACTTCGCCCAAACTGGTTCCTCCAAGATTAGTTGTGTAATTCACTGTTTGTTAATTTTCCCAGATGCACTCCGATGTCCAGTGACACATGAATTCAAAAACAGCAAAGGCAGTAACTGTGCAGGTTTTCTCTCTCTCTCTCTCTCTCTCTCCTGCACTGTCCTCACCATGTGCTTCCTTTGTCTGCTCTTCTCCCTTTTAAAACTGCTGTTGTTTTGACTTTTTTTTTCCCAAAGTTCCAAAACAATGTAACAGCGTATAAAACAGCAATTGCTGCTCCTGGAATTCGAGGAAATCACCTCCAGCACCTAAAATACCTCAAAAAAAGGAGCAGCTCTTACAGCCAGAAATTTTTCCTGTCCTCCATCTTGGATTACTCGAACATTAATTTCAATTAATTTTCAATTGCTCATCTAAATATTTCCTAAATGGCACAAGTCCATTATTTTTGTGTTAAAAATGATGGCGCCATACATTTTTGCACTCCAGTGACTGAATCTTCTAATATACTTCTTCCTATATTGTTTGGCGCCCTAAGATTACTCTCACGAGAGAATTCTTTTCCTTACTATTCCTCATCTATACTCAAACTGATTCTATCTCCTGATCTAAACAAGGGTCATTGCTAACTATTGAACTGATGTTATCTTTGATTAAGAGTGTTATCCCTCCACCTTTCCTGAACTTCATATTCTTCTTTAACCCCTCAATATTCAGAATGCTGCACCTGTCATTCTGCAGCCACATCTCCGTATGGTTATTAGATCAGATTTATTCACTTCAATGTGTGCTATTAAATAATTTACTTTGTTATGATTGTTGTGTGCATTCAAATACAGAGCCTTTAATTTTTTTTTGTTATCTTTTCAGCATCTAACAGAGTCATCCAGATATACAGCATGGAAACAATACCTTCGGTCCAACTCTTCCATGCTAACTAAATAGCCTAAATTAATCTAGTTCAATTTGCCAGCATTTGTCCTATATCCCTCTAAATGGTTCCTATTCATGTACCCATCCAAATGCCTTTGAAATGTTGTAATTGTACCAACCTGCACCACATCCTTTGGTAGCTCATTCCATACATGCACCACCCTCTGCGTGAAAAAGTTGTCCCTTATGTCCCTTTTCAATCTTCCCCCTTCCATCCCAACCCTATGCCTATGCCCACTAGTTCTGCACTCCCCCACACCAGGTAAAAGATCTTCTTTATTTATCCTGTCCGTGTCCCTCATGATTTTATAAACCTCTATAAGGTCACCCCTCAGCCTCCGAAACTCCAGGGAAAACAGCCCCAGACTATTCAGCCTCTCTCTATAGCCCAAATCTTCTAACCCTGGCAACATCTTTGTAAATCTTTTCTGAACCGTTTCAAGTTTTACAACATCCTTCCTATCGGAGGGAGACCAGAATGACAGCAATATTCCAAAAGTGACCTAACCAACATGACCTCTCAACCCCTATGCTCAACGCTCCGACTAATAAAGGGCAGCATACTAGATGCCTTCTTCCCTATTCTAACTACCTGAGACTCCACTTTCAAGGAACTATGAACCTGTACTTCAAGGTATGTTTGTTTAGCAACACTCCCCAGGACCTTATCATTAGGTGTAGAAGTCTTCCCCTGATTTGCCTTTCCAAAATGTAGCATCTCACATTTATCTAAATTAAACTCCATCTGCCACTCCTCAGTCCAATGGCCCATCTGGTCAAGATCCCATTGTACTCTGAGGTAACCTTCTTCACTGTCTACTACACCTCCAATTTTGGTGTCATTTGCATACTTACTTACTATGCTTCGTATATTCACATACAAATCATTTATATAAATGACAAAAAAAGTGGACCTAGCACTGATCCTTGTGGTCCACCACTGGCTACAGGCCTCCAGTCTGAAAAGCAACCTTCCACCACCTCCCTCTGTCTTCTACCTTCGAGCCAGTTCTGTATCCACACGGCTATTTCTCCCTGTATTCCATGTGATCTAACCTTGCTAACCAGTCCACCATGAGGAACCTTGTTGAACACTTTATTGAAGTCCATATAGAGTTGAAAAGTGTGGTGCTGGAAAAGCACAGCAGGTCAGGTAGCATCTGAAGAGCACGAGAATCAACATTTCGGGTATCAGACCTTCATTGGGAATGTGGTGGGGGAAGGGGGCTGAGAGATAAATAGGAGAGTGGGGGTGGGGTTGGGGGGAGAGTAGCTAGGAAGGCGACAGGTAGATGGAGGTGGGGGGATGGTGGTGATAGGTCAGAGGGGAAGGTGGAGCAGATCGGTGGGAAGGAAGTTGGACAGGTAGGATAGTTAAAGAGGGCTGTGCCAAATTGGAGGGTTGGATCTGGCATGACGTGAGGGGAGGGGACATGAGGAAACTGGCAAAATCAACATTGATGCCGTGTGGTTGGAGGGTCCCAAGGTGGAAGACGAGGCGTTCTTCCTCCAGGTGTTGAGTAACTTTGATTTAGTGGTGGAGGAGGTCCAGGACTTGCATGTCCTTGGCGGAGTGGTCGGCCACAGGGTGATGGAGTTGTTTGGTGCGTGTGTCCTGGAGATGTTCCTTGAAACATTCGAGGCATCAACATTGATTTCGCCAGTTTCCTCATCACCCCTCCCCCAACCTCATTGCAAATTCAACCCTCCAACTTGGCACCGCCATCTTGAACCTATTGCTTTCCCAGCTACCTTTCCCCCAGCCTCACCCCCACCCTCCTATTTATCTTTCAACTCCCTACCCCCACCACATTCCTAATGAAGGGCTTATGCCCAAAATGTCAATTTACCTGCTCCTCAGATGCTGCTTGATCTGCTGTGCTTTTCCAGTGTCAGACTTTTCGACTCTGACTCTCCAGCATCTGCAGTCCTCAATTCTCCTAGATGATTTTCCCATGCACAAAGTCATATTGACTATCCCTAATCAGTCCTTGCCTATCCCAATACATGTAAATCCTGTCCCTCAGGATGCCCTCCAACAACTTGCCCACTACTGACATCAGGCTAACCAGTCTATAGTTTTCTGGCTTTTTCTTACCCCCTTTCTTAAATAGTGGCACCACATTAGCCAATCTCCTGTCTTCTGGCACCTCACTTGTGACTATCGATGATCCAAATAGCTCAGCCAGGGGTCCAGCAATCACTTCCCTAGCTTCCCACAGAATTCTAGGGTACACTTGATCAGATCGTGGAGATTTATCCATCTTTGTGCATTTTAAGACATCCAGCACCACCTCCTCAGTAATATGGACATTTTTCAAGGTGTCGACATCTATATCCCTACATTCTCTATCTTCCATGTTCTTTTCCATCACTATTTTAAAACTAATAGAATTATGGTCGCTGGCCCCAATGTGCTTCCCCACTGACACCTCAGTCACCTGTCCTGCCTTTTTTTTCCCAAGAGTAGATCAAGTTTTGCACCTTCTCAAGTAGATACATCCACATACTGAATCAGAACATTTTCTTGCACACACTTGATAAATCCTCTCCATCTGATCCCTTAACAGTATGGCAGTCACAATCAATGTTTGGAAAGTTAAAATCCTCCACCATTACCACTCTATTATTCTTACAGAAAACTGAGATCTCCTTACAAATTTGTTTCTCAATTTCCTGCTGATTACTGGGAGGTCTATAATACAATCCGAATAAAATGATTATCCCTTTCTTAAATCTCAGTTCCACCCCAATGACTTCCCTGGATTTATTCCTCTCTAAGTACAGCTGTAATGTTATCCCTTATCAAAATGTCACCCCCCCCTCCTCTGTTGACCCCCTTTCTATCGTTCCTATAGCATTTGTATCCTGAAACATGAAGCTGCCAGTCCTGTCCATCCCTGAGTCACTTCTCTTTTAATGCTACAATATCCCAGTCCCATGTTCCTAACCATGCCCTAAGTTCATCTGACTACCCTGTTTGGCCTCTTGCATTGAAATAAATGCAGTTTAATTTACTTCGGTCTTGCTTTGTTCCTGCCTGCCCTGAACATTTGACCTGCTCCTTTTCCAAATTGTACCAGTCTCAGACTGATCTCTTTCCTCACTATCTCCCTGGGTTCCAACCCCGACCTTACTAGTTTAAATTCCCCGAGCAACTCTAGCAAATCTCCCTTCTAGTATATTAGTCCCCTTCCAATTCAGGTGCAATCCGTCCTTCTTATGCAGGTCACTTCTACCCCAGAAGACATTGCAATGATCTAAAAATGTGAACCTTCTCCCCTGCACCAGCTCCTCAGCCACACATTCATCTGCTCTATTTTCCTATTCCTACCCTCACTAGCTCATGGCAGCAGGAGTAATCCAGATATTACTACCCTTGACGACCTCTATTTTAAATTCCTATATTTTTCCTTCAGAATCTCATCCTTTTTCCTTCCTATGTCATTAGATCCAATGTATGCAATGACCTCCTGCTGACCCCACTCCCCTTTGAGAACATGCTGCACTTTCTCTGAGATATCCTTGATCCTGGCACTATTCTCATTTCTTGCTGTTCACTGCAGAAATGTCTGTCTGTGCCTCTGACTAGAGTCCCCATCACAGTCGATCACTTGGAACTGGACATACCCCTTTTACCTTGGAGCCAGTCTCAGTACCAGAGACTTGACTGTTTGTGCTACACTCCCCTGAGAGTCCATCACCCCTACGTTTTCGAAAACAGCATACTTGTTTGAAATGCGGATGGCCACAGGAGACTCCTGCACTACCTGCCTCCCTTTCTTGGCAGTAACTCATCTAACTGACTGTATCTGTGGTTTTACTCCCTTGCTATAATTGCCATCTATCACACCCTCTGGCTCCTGTAAATCCCTCATTGCCTCTAAGTTAGGCGGTCATTTTGCAGCTGTACATGACATTGGTTAGTCCACTTTTGGAATATTGCCAAAATATTCTGTGTAATTCTGGTCTCCTTCCCATAGGAACGATGTTGTGAAACTTGAAAGGGTTCAGAAAAGATATACAAGGATGTTTCCAGGGTTGGAGCATTTGAGCTATAGGGAGAAGTTGAATAGGCTGGCGCTGTTTTCCCTGGAGCGTCAGAGGCTGAGGGGGTGACTTCATAGAGGTTATTAAATCATGAGGGGCATGAATAGGATAAATAGACAAAGTCTTTTTCCTGGGGTGGGGGAGTCGAGAACTAGAGGGCATAGGTTTAGGGTGAGTGGGGAAAGATATAAAAGAGACCTAAGGAACAAATTCTTTACACAAAGGGTGATACGTGGACAGAATGAGCTGCCATAGGGAGTGATGAAGGTTGGTACAATTATAGCATTTAAAAGGCAACTGGATGGATATATGAGTAGGAAGGGTTGAGAGGGATATTTGCCAAGTGCTGGCATATGGGACTAGATTAGGTTGTGATATCTGGTCAGCACGGACAAGTTGGAACGAAGGGTCTGTTTCCATGCTTTACATCTATCTTACTCTATGACTATAACTGCCGTTCCATATGAATTGATAGGATTCGCAACCAAATACACTTACTACAAACATAATCATCAGTAATATGGAAATTCTCCCTAATTTCCCACATCGAACAATAAAAGTACATCACTCCATTAAAGGCCATCTTTGTATCTTAACAATCTACAGAAAATATCACTGAATTACTCCTCTAGGCTAACTTAGTGTCTATGTTTTATATTTTTAAATTTTAATCAAGAGACAGATCTCAATAAAACATATAACCAAAAGAACTCACTCTACTCACTGTTAAAAAAATACAGCAAGGTTACAGTTAAACATTATGCACCTATCAGCTCCTGTGCTATGAACTGTCCCACACATGTTTGTCCAAGGTCAGCTATGAATTTCACTGTTTGTTTATTTTTCTTAGATGCATTCTGATGTCCAGAAATACTTGAACTCACAAAGCAAAGGCAGTACCTGTGCAGATTCACTCTCTTTCACTGACCATTTGATCTTTGCCTTTGTTCTCTTCCTCCTTTTTAAAGTGCCATTACTTTGATCTTTTTTTCCCTAAATTTCCAAAATAATGCAACTGCTTATAAAACAGTAATTGCTGTTCCTGGAAGTTGAGGAAAGCACCTAAATACCTCAAAATACTTCAAAACTGGACCAGCCCTTACAGCCTTTGCATATTGGTATAGTCCTGTGTTTTATTTTCTATACATTCCTCATTCTCTGACTTTTATTTTTTTGCCCATCCCACCAGTACAGATCCCACTTTCCCCAATACTAGTGTCAGTTCTCCATGGACTGTAACCCGCATATCCCATGAGTATCTAAGCCATGTGTTCACCATACCAGTTTTATTCATCCTGTGCCAATTTGCACATGGCTCAGACAATGATTCAGAGGCTATTAACTTTGAGATTCTGCTTTATAATTTGCCACAAAACATCTCATGTTTCCTCAGCATGACCTATTTCCTTGTTCAACACATGTTGTTGATACCAACATAGACCACAATTAATGGATCCTCTCCTTCCCAATGCATGTTTCTCTCCAGCCCAGAGTAGGGATACTGAAACTTGACACTAGGCATGCATCACACTTAAGATTTTACCTGCAAAGTACAGTCTCAATCCCCCTCACTATACTGTCTCCACCACCACTACATTCATTCTTACCCCACTTCTTGAATAGTTTTGTGTACCATGTACTATGACCAGATAACTCATGCACCCTGCAACCTTCACTCTCATCCATACAAACTGAAAAACTTTGGAAAGTTGCAAAGGCTGATGAATCTGTGTTTTTTTCCCCTCATTTTGCCCTTGCCTGCCTCACTTGCAGTCACATCTTCCCTACTCTGACTACTAACCAGAACTGCCTCATAGAATAAAATGTCCAGGCAACTTTTCTCTACCCAAATGTGCTTCTGCGTCTAAAGCTTGGTCTCCAGCATACAGCTATGAGCTGATGATCCTACAACCACACTTACTGAAAATGCCATGGACCACATCAGTATCCATAAGCCTCTATATTCTACAATTGCCATTATCAGGCACAGTGTATTAACTGGTATATTTTCTTACTTAAAATATGGTAGTCCTAGTTTAAAATCTGACTATTACTCTCAAAGCAAGCATGAAAAATGTTTTGAATTATATAGTCACACAGGTCTACAGCATAGATAAAGATCCTTTGGTCTATCAAAAACAATCATGTAACTATTCCAGTCCCATTTTCCAGCACACGATCCACAGCCTTGTATGCCAATACCCTTGGCATCACAAGTGCATATCCAAATACTTTGTAAATGTTATGAGGGTGAGTTCCAGATTCCCACCATCCTCTGGCTAAATTTTGTTTTCCTTACATCCCTCAAAACATTCTGCCCCTTACCTTAAATCTGTCCTCCTTAATCAATGACCTCTCCACAAGGGGAAAAGTTTCTTTCTTTCTACTCTGTCTATACTCCTCATAATTTTACCCATTTACCAGTCTCAAATGATGCCATTTTTTTGTAACACAGAGAATTGCTGGAAAATATACAACATATTAACATGAAAAATAAACATGTAATGGACCTCGAAAATTTCATAGGAAATCAGAAAGGATCTGCATGCTGCTGCTGTTATGAGTAATAACACTTCTGCTTTGTGCAATGACAGTTCCATACATTCAATGTCGAAATAATCATAATGTTCAAATTTTTGTTCTTACGCGATTGAATGCACATTTCAACAACATTGTGCAGAATAGAACCCATGTACTCAGCCTGTTCCATTTTGTTCTTTTCGTTACATGGAAGGTGCTATTGTTGTATGACTATATTGGCATTGTTGTATGACTATATCACAACCATTTTAATTTATATAGGACTTTTCACAAAGCAAAACATTCAAGGCATTTCACAGAAGCACAGGCTGCAGACATTTGACAACAAGCCAAATAAAGGGGTTTTAGGACATTTGACCAATTAGGTAGATTTTTATGAGTGATTTAAAAGTGGGTAGAAAAGCAGAGAAGTCTGGGAATGCAATTCCAGTGCTTTTGGCTTTGGCAGCTGAAGATACGACACCAGGAGTGGAGCAAAATAAAGTGAAGATGTTCAAGAGGTTGGTATAGTTGGCACCACTTTCAGTTTTGCAGGACTGAAGGAGGTTACAGCGATAGATAGGGGCAAAGGCATGGAGGGATGAGAACACCCGGATGAAAGTTTTATTCAGGAGGCTTTGTAAACCCATAAGTGATGTTATAGAATGAGGTAAAGTATGAGGAGTGGATAGAACTCAGTGCATTTGGATAATTTCAAGTTTGCAGAGAGTGAAGGTTAGAAGGCAGGCCAGGAATGCATTGCAATAGCTGAGACCAAACAGCAAAAACCACTTGTATTTATATAATGCCTTTAACATAATAAAATGTCCCAAGGCTCTTCACAGGAACATTACAAAACAAAGTATAATAGACCTCCTACAGTGTGGAAACAGGCCATTCAGCTCAACAAGTCCACTCTGAACTTCTAAAGAGCACCCCACCCTAATCCCTACATTCCCCATGGCTAACCCACGTAACCTACACATCCCTCGACACAACAGGCAATTTAGCATGGCCAATCCACCTAACCTGCACATTCCACCTAACCCATAGGAGGAAACCAGAGCACCTGATCGAAACCCATGCAAACACAGGGAGAACGTACAAACTCTACACAAACAGATGCCTGAGGATGGAATCAAACTCGGGTCCCTGGTGCTGTGAGGCAGCAGTGCAAACCATTGAGCCACTGTGCCACCCACCCTGAGGCACATAAGGAGATGTCAGATCTGAGGACCAAAAGCTTGGTCAAAGAGGTAGGTTTTAAGGAATGTCTTAAAGGAGAAAAACAAGTAACAAAAAATGCTTGTAAGTTTCAACAACAGATGGGTCGATCAATAACAGAACAGATGATCTTATAGAGATAGAAATTTTTGCTCTTGGTAATGATGCAAATAAAAAGCCAAAAGAGTCAGCTTGATGTCAAATAGGAACTGAGGTTGTGAACAATCAGGTCAACCTTAAATAATGGTCTTGGAAGGGGAACTAGTCAGTGATTAGGAATTGAAGTTTGTCAAGAGGACTGAAGATAACAGCATATCTTTGTTCCCAATATTTAGTCGAGAGACATTTATTTTAATCTAATTTAGTACGTAAATAAGGAACATGCTAACACAGTGATGCTGGAGGGGGTGAAGAGAGGGTTCTGAGGTAGACAAAAGTGAGGACTGCCGATGCTGGAGATCAGAGTCTAGATTAGAGTGATGCTGGAAAAACACAGCAGGTCAGGCAGCATCCGAGGAGTAGGAAAACTGACGTTTTGGGCAAAAGTCCTTCATCAAGAATGAAGGCAGGGAGCCTCTGGGGTGGAGAGATAAAATGGGAGGGAGTGGGGCTGGGGAGAAGGTAGCCAAGAGTACAATAGGTGAATGGAGGTGGGGATGAAGGTGAGAGGTCAGAGAGGAGGGTGGAGCAGTTAGGTGGGAAGGAAGATTGGCAGGTAGGACAGGTCATGAGGATGGTGCTGAGGTAGAGCTGTGCATTGTTAGTACATTGTGAACTATCACATTGTGTTTCCAGATGATATTACCAAGTGGCATTATGTGGATGAGAAATAGGAGTGAGGCTAAGAGTAGATCCTTAGAGTTTCCAGGGGTATCAATATGATAGCAAGAAGCTATCCTGAGGTGATTATTTAGCAGCAATTATATAAGAAGAAATGAAACCAAGCCCATCTAGTTGCACAAGGGCAGAGGGATGTTGGAATTGCAATAAACTTCATCAAAGGCTGCAGGCAGGTTATGAGGATGACAAAGGATAATTTACCATGACTCAGTTGTAACAGATGCACTTGTTACTTTGGTTCATCCATTTCAGTGCTGTGGGCTTGGGTTTTGGAGGCAACAACATGTTCAAGGATATTGGTGAAGAATAGAATGTTAGGGCCAGGCATCTCGACACATTCTGCATCATCCGCATTATTTAGAGGCAAAGTTAATTCACGTGCACACATCTTCTTATTGGTCTTTCTTTGTCATTGATACAAAATAACTCAGTTTATTGAGCTGTGAATTGACAGGGATTCAGCACTGCTCTTGACACATGAAAGTTCGAGATGCAGTTTCCAATTATTCAGATGTTTATTCATGACATTGGAACATTCGTACAGAGAATATCCCAGAAGGCATTACAATGATTTGCTGTGGAAGGACAAATATTACATTGGATTTTAATCTCGGGGGCTTCATGTAAAATATATTTCTTAATTGCTCTTAATTTATTCATATAGAAATTTATATAGATTTGACCACTGTTTGTAGAAGTCTTAGGGCATACATAGATGTTTGAAAATAAATACAAAACTGATCTTAGTATTAGAACTAATGGTAGCATGCACAGTAAATTGAACAAAACAAATGGATCCCAATTTCTACAATAGGGATAAGGAAGCTGATTCTAATATTGTAAATGAAGAAAAATGTTGTCTAGACATCTCTGTTTCTCAGTCTAAACTACAGTAATACAAGATGCAAAGGTTCTTTAGAGAAGCTATACTGGGAAGCAGTTTCTACACAGCTTAAGTACAGTTCCAATATCCCTGTTCGTCAAGTGATCATGAACAAGATTTACAAGTAAGATCAGGAAAAGGAACAATATCACTGTTGGGTTAAGATGAGCACATGGGAAAGATTTTGCTTAAACATTCATTTCCTCCACCACTGGCACACTATGGCTGCAATGAGTACCATCTACAATATGTAATGTTTCTCCAACTCCACCTCACAAACCTGTGATCGCTACCATCTCAAAGGTACAAGGCAAAATAGATCAATATCAACTGCAAGTTCCCTTCAGGATCGCCCATCATTCTGACTAGGAAATATATTGCATTCCCTTTTGCTGTTGGGTGAAAATCCTGGAACTCGCTGCCTTGTAGCCTTGTAGGAGTACTTTCACCACGCAGACTGCAATGATTCAAGCAGGTGGCTTTTCAGATGTACAGTTTAGATGGACAAAAAATACTGGCCTTGGCAGCAACATCCACATTTCAAGAATGAATAAAAGAGACGACCTTGAACACATTTCCTCTTTAATGTATAAAATAATTTAACAATTTTTGAAACATGCCCAATCATTGCAAATTTCTACTTTTAGAATTTCTGAGACCAATAAATTGAAAGTGACAGTTCACTTCCTCTAGCGTATTATTCATCACAATGGTCTGCTAGCTAACTAAAGCATCTCCAAATAGAAAAACCCAGTGTGCAATATAGCAGTGCAAGCATATGGCTTTCTTGAAGAGAATTATTTAAAGCCAGACTCAATGAATATATTTGGTTGCCTAACGACCATGGTTACCAAATGTTCTTTTGTTCCCGCTAAAATCTTTCCGAAATGTTTGTGTATTTTGGTAAGATCACAGATCTTACCTTGAATTCTTCCAGTGACAATAGAGTGTAGCTTTGGAGGTCAGGCAGAGAAAAGCCATAAGGCAGATCTATCTGAAATGACTGGAAATTTCTGTCATACCACATCAACTCTATCTTGAAGTCTCTTCTATGTGTTAACTAGTCTGTTATGCTTCCTAACATCAGCTCTAAATCAACCTTTTGTTACTTTAAATTTAAGTCCTTTTGTCTTCATTTCATCATTTACTCTTTGCTACATTTTATTTTGTAAAACATAATAATCTTGATTCTTTAAAGGATTTGAGGGCCAGCTTTCTTCAAGCTTTCCATTTTAACTTAAAAATTGTGCAGCACCCTCATTGCTCTGCTCTTTGTTGCCTCTGCTGGTTACATGTGACTGAGACCTCATATTAAAGCTGTGGTCTTTTCAAAGCACTGTGCAGCTTGATCTCTGACGTTTACACTGAAAACGTTTTTTTTTTACTGTTCTATAGGCTTTCTTGATTGTTGCATTGTAATTCTTCATATATTAACTCTGATAATAACAGGAAGATGATAAGGGTCGAGGGGAGTGTGATAGTGTAGAGTACAAGGGAGGATGACAGGATAGCAAACCTCACACAAGGCTGAGGCCATGGATGTTTTGTTGAATATAATGACAGGATCTGATCTTTATTTTCCATTTGCCCAACAGCCTGTTAATTCATCCAGTGATAGAAGGCAGCAGCCATAAACCACTGGGAATGTTTCTGACAATTGGGAGTAAGGGAGGGAATGAATGACTGGGGCATATGCTACTAATTATGACAAAGGTAAGAGAGCAGAGAGAAGATTGTGGGGTTCTTTGAACCACAGAGTCATTATGGGACAGAAGGAGGACAGCCTGTCCATTCCTGTTGAAGGGCTTATGCCCGAAACATTGATTCTCATGCTCCTTGAATGCTGCCAGTCCTGCTGTGCTTTTCCAGTGCCACACTTTTCAACTCTGATCTCCAGCATCTGCAGTCCTCACTTTCTCCCAGTCCATTCATTGAGTAAACGCTGACTGTCAATAGAATTGTCCACAGTAAATATATTTAGCTGATGGATAATTCCATCCATCCTTCACAGAGTAATTATGTTTTTCTCCTTCCATATAATACCTTTCAATCATTCATGACCTGATGGTTCAGTGGTTAACACTGCTGCTTTGCAACACCAGGGCCCTGGGTTTGATTGCACCCTCAGGCAACTGCCAGTGTAGAGCTTGTGCATTCTTCCCGCCTCTGCATGGGTTTTTTCTGGGTGTTCTAGTTTCCTCCCAGAGTCCAAAGATATGCAGGTGAGGTGAATTGGCCATGTTAAATTGCCCATAGTGTCCAGGGATGTGCAGGCTAGGTGGATTAGCTGTGGGAAATGCAGAGCTATAGGATAGCGGTTGGGTCTGGATGGGATGCTCTTTGGAGGGTTGGTATGGTCTGAATGGTCTGCTTTCACACTGAAGGACTTCTATGATTATAGCTGATCTGCCATTGAAGTGACCATATGCTTATTTTGTCAATTAGCTTGTATCTTTCTGATATTCCATCGCTCTTTTCAATTTCATATCACCAGTAAATGTGACACTTTGTACTGAGTTTCTGAATACAAGTCACTTATCTAAGTATAGCAGTCCCAATATCAATATTTGAACCATTGTTCACATTGCTCCTAATTTCCCAGATTTGTGCCATATGCCGTGTCTAATTTCCTTCTGTCCTGTTTCATCCATAGCCCCTCAGTCAATCACTGTACACCATTCTTTATCCATCCTCTGGGTATTTATTTGTTCTTCAGTATGCTCCATCCTCCTTTATTAGAATGCCTTTCCCATTTGGATATCAATCTTGAAACCACATCCTCCTATCAGCTTTTTATATATATATAGATGATTATTCTGATCCAAACCTTCAATTTCCACTTTCCTACAACGTGCTTTTAGACTATAGAAAACCTTACAGTGTAGGGAATAAGGCCATTTGGCCAACTGGATCTACACTGACCCTCTAAAGAGTTCCCATCCAAACACAAACTCCCATCCTATCCCAACAGCCCCACATTTACCATGGCCAACCTGCATAGATTGCACATCCCTGGACACTATGGGCACTTTAGCACGGCCAAACCATTTAACCTGCACATCCTTGGAGTGTGGGAGGTAAAAAGGGCACCCGGCAGAAACTCACATAGATACAGGGAGAAAATGCAAACTCCACACAGACAGTAACCTATGCTGGAATTGATTCTGGGTCCCTGGTGCTGTGAAGCCGCAGTGCTAACCACCTACCCAAGCCATCCCATTATTGTTGACAGATAATCGTCTTGGTACATTCATGAAATTTTATACAAGAAATCTATGAGGCAAGATAGACAGAGGGTCAAGACCAAGTGCCCACGTGGACAATAGAGTGGTTGAGAGAGCAAGTTGTTGAGGTATGATCTCAGTTACATTTTGAACTCAGCCTTTACTGTTAGTTCAATAGATTTAGGGCAATCTAGAAATCAGTAACATAGTGTTAGTTGGAAAATTAGCATTTCTCTACTATTCAGGATGAGGAGCAGCGAAGATGCAAATCAGGGAGAAAGTCACTGTTGGTAGGAGGCTGTCATAATGACAAACTTACACTATTGGAATTCTATGATAATTTTGATGAAAGTTAATTTTAATGTAATAATGTGGGACAAAATGTGAGAACAAAATTTAAGCAAATGTATATCTATATAAAATTTTATTAAGCTATTTAATGTTTTATGGCATAACTTGTTTCTTTTTTTGTGTTTTATTATTGTTCTTGATTTTGTGGCACTGTGACAACTAACCATACTGAAGCAATTGACAAAAGATTGTTAATTCCAGGCTTGAATTCATACTGTGACAAAATGGTAGATAAACATTTCTGAAACTCTCTTGTTTACTGTCTTCATACAGGTCATAACTGTTTTGAAATGAATGCTTTTGTGACTTCAGTGTTTACAAGTTTGTACATGTTACAACAAGTAACAGGTAAAGGTGGTTTGGAAGAGACCTCGCAGACTGGAGATGGAGTTCAGTAAATTTACACCGCTGCTTGGAATGATTCATTATATTTTTATATTGCTGATATGAACACATACTTATGTGATGGTGATATTCAACACTGATGAAGCCCAATAGGCACCAAAATAGACTTCAAAACTTACTGCTCATAAAATTTGCATTTACCTTGTGTGTGAATATGTTATAAGCTGCAAAGAATATGATTGATTCCTGATGAAGAGCATATGCTCAAAATGTCGACTCTCCTGCTCCTTGGATGCTGCCTGACTGGTTGTGTTTTTCCAGCACCACACTTTTTGACACTGATCTAAAGGATCCATTTTTCACGTTATACACATATGTATACGCATTGTGTTTGTGGTTAACATTTAAAGCCAAGAAAGAGAGTAGGTGAAGCAAGGTGAGACATCTTGAGTGCACTTTTGAACAGGGAAATTGTGGGCAAAATGTCAGTGACTCATTGGTAAACTGCCCACTTCAAGTGAGGCCCTGCTCGGGATGTGGTTGGGGGAGGGGGAGGTTGTAGTAGGGAGTGTTGTGGCAGTGTGAAATTCCTCAGAAATAGTACAGTTGATGAATTTGAACTGAGACATGCCAGAATGTTTTTCCGATCAGATTTTTGGATGAACGAGAACCAGATGCACTGTACACAAAGTTAGCTCAATCTGCAATGAGTGAGATCCATTGGTATTTGCAGGTCTGGATCATCCAAGTGCTCAGTTTCAGATGCATTGAAAGAGTTTTGAGCCCTGAACTATAACCCTACATTCCTGGTTCCTCTCTGCAGGTGCCAAATTAGACAGTAGCTGAGTGCAAAGTTCAAAGCCCATTTCTTCTGGCCACCCCTCAAAATGAACACCTTGCAGAAAATATGGATAGAAAGTGAGGCAAAATGACTAGGAATGCCTGTATTGATGCTTTGCATGACAGTGCTTTGTCTGAATGATATTTCTTGGATAAACATCATAGGAAATCAGACACATTTATCTCTTAAATTTATACTGCTGTCATCAAACATACACAATACTAAGAAATCTCTGCACATCACAAGAATTGAGTAAAGAAAATGCACATTGGCTTCATAAAGTCTTTGAATGTAAGTTTTGAAAATACAATGGAAAAGAAATGAAAGGATATTATGAACATTCCATTCTCTCATGAGCCTTACTTCCCCTGATTGACAGTTGCACTTTAATGAGTAACATGCTAGATTAGATTTTAGATTAGATTAGATTATTTTACAGTGTGGAAACAGGCCCTTCGGCCCAACAAGTCCACACCGACCCGCTGAAGCGCACCCACCCAGACCCATTCCCCTACATTTACCCCTGCACCTAACACTACAGGCAATTTAGCGTGGCCAATTCACCTAATTAGATTAGATTAGATTAGATTACTTACAGTGTGGAAACAGGCCCTTCGGCCCAACAAGTCCACACCGACCCGCCGAAGCACACCCACCTATACCCATACCCCTACATTTACCCCTGCATCTAACACTACGGGCAATTTAGCATGGCCAATTCACCTAACCTGCACATTTTTGGATTGTGGGAGGAAACTGGAGCACCCGGAGGAAACCCACGCAGACATGGGGAGAATGTGCCAACTCCACACAGTCAGTCGCCTGAGGCGGGAATTGAACCCGGGTCTCTGGCGCTGTGAGGCAGCAGTGCTAACCACTGTGCCACCGTGCCGAGGTTGTATCACCTGCACTGAGAGCTGTAGGAAATATAGTTACTGGAGGTGACATCCAGACACAGGTAATTCTTCACAAGGTATCTGTTGATACTTTTGGTATTCAGGAAATTCTATGGAATTCTGTTCAAGTTGACATCATAAATCAGGGCTTCTCAAAGTGTGGATGAAAGGTGTTAGTAAAACCTGACACATGCAAGTTTTTGTGCTTGCAATCTAATTTACTAAAGTTAAAAGTAGAAAGTGCAAGATTAGAGCCAACTTCTCTGTGTACTTACATTTTTTCAGACTTAGTGCAGATGTGTGCACGATGGACATTATCATTTTCCCCACATGAAAAATCCTCAATTCATACTGAAATAGGTTTGATGAGTTGAGCAAATCTGACCTTTGCACGATCAATGCAAGTAGTAGGGCCAAGGCTGCAATCACAGAATTGTCACTGTGCAGAAGGAGGCTGGTAAGCTCATTGCGCCTCCATTGTTTCTCTGAGCTTGATGACTCAGTGCCATTCTCCTGCTTTTCCTCCACAACCCTAATTTTGCTATCTAAATAGTTATTTAATGCCATTTGTCTCAATTGAACTTGATTCCACCACACTTTCAGGCAATGTTCCAGACTCTCTCTAGATTATGTATAAAAAAGGTTCTTCCTTTTATACCATTTGCCATATTTGCATCCTCTTCATCTCAATCCTTGAAAACAGTTTCTCTCTTCTGTTCAGCCTTCTCCATGATTTTGAAAATTTCTATCAAATCTCTCACAGAAAGCAGTCCCAACTTTTCTAATATGTCTTCATAACTGAAGTGTCTCATTGCAGGAACTGTTCTTGTAAACCCGTATTGCACTCTATTCAATGCATTCACATCCTCACTAACAGCTCTCTCTGCCTATCCTGACACCCTTAGCAACTTATGAACATAAAAATCTAGGCCTTTCCATTCTACACACCTTGAGGCAATTAGCCTTTTGTTTTATGTTATTTCTCCTATTCTTTTCTACCAAAGCATATCACCTTTCAATTTTTTGCTTTGAACTTCATCTAGCAACTAGCTGCCCATTCCGTCAAGTTGTCATCTTACAATGTCCACAATGTTTCCATGTTTTGATTCATCTGAAAACTTCGAATTTGTCCATTGCATACCAAAATCTAAATTTTATTGATATACATCAGGAAAAGCAAGTGCATCAAAACTACACCTGGGGAACTCCAGTATCGATTCCGCCAACCCAAAAAATATCCATTAACCATTACTCTTTCGTATCTCTCAAGCAATTTTGTACCTTTATCGCTACTATCCCTTGTATTCAATGAACTTTTACTTTACTCAGAAAACAGTTATGTGGCACTATTTCAAGTATCTTTTGAGTGTCTTCATCAGCTCCCTGTTGTCTATTCAAAATAATCCAGCAAGTTAAACATGATTTTCTCTGAATAAATCTGTGCTAGCCCTTTCTAATTAACTAACTTTTTTTCATGTGACTATTATATCATGAATAATTATTTTAAGAAATCTCTTTGCCACTGAAGTAAAATTGGCTAGTCTTACTTCGCCTTCCAACTTTTTTGTGAACACGGATGTTACATTTACAGTTCTCTAGTCATGTGGCAACACCCCTGCATCGAGGGAAGATTGAAAGATTATTGCTGGTGCTTCTGCAATTTCTACTGACTTCATCTTTCTTTGGATACATCTCATTCAGTCCTGGTACCTAATAAACTTTACATACTAACAACCTATTCTAATACCTCTTCCTAATCAGTTATAAACCCTTCTGGTGACTGAATTTCCTCCTCTGTCAACATGACCTGGACGGTGTCCCCTTCCTTAGTAAGGATAGATGCAGAGTATTCATTTAACACCTCATCCCCCGTTTTGGTCTCTAATCACTCCTAAAGACTGAATCCACAAGCTGGAGCTTTTTTAAAACAAAAGTAGTATTATTGTTGTGATTTCAGTTGCTTTGAAAAGACTGATTAACCAGAGCTGACTGTTTTGATAAAGACTACCCGTGAGACTTGAGATGGTTGAGACCAGCTGTTGAAGAGTTAGGTGGTTAAACCGCATGGACTTTGGAACTGAAACATTTTGCCTAATGACGATAAGAGTTTTAAACAAATTTATGGCTGAATGTATTGCTATATGTGCTAAGATTGCTGCCAGTAAATCAAAGCAATCTAACTTTGTTGTATTAACTATTTAGAACATAAAAAATGTACAGCACAGAACAGGCGCTTTGGCCCACGATGTTGTGCTGAGATTTAATCCTAATGTAAAATATAGTAACTTAACCTATGCACCCCTCAACTCACAGCTATCCTTGTGCATGTCCAGCAGTCGCTTAAATGTCCTCAATGACGCTGCTTCCACCACCATAGCTGCAACGCATTCCATGCATTCACAACTCTCTGCGTAAAGAACCTACCTCTGACGTCTCCTTTATCCCTTCCTCCTAATATCTCCATATTATGACTTCTTGTACCAGTCAGTCTTGCCCTGGCGAAAAGTCTCTGGCTATTGACTCCATCTATTCCTCTCACTATTTTGTACACCTCGATCAGGTCTCCTCTCTTCCTCCTTCTCTCCAGAGAGAAAAGTCTGAGCTTATTCAACCTTTTTTCATAAGGCAAGCCCTCCAGTCTAGGCAGTATCCTGTTAAACCTTCTTTGCAGGAGAAAGTGAGGACTGCAGATGCTGGAGATCAGTGCTGAAAATGTGTTCCTGGAAAAGCGCAGCAGGCCTGACCTGCTGCACTTTTCCAGCAACACATTTTCAAACCTTCTTTGCACCCTTTCCAAAGCTTCTGTATCTTTCCTATAGTAGGGCAATCAGAACTAGATACTGTTGTCTCACCCAGGACTTGTAAAGCTGCAGCAAAACCTCATTGTTCTTAAACTCGATCCCCCTGTTAATGAAAGCCAAAACATCATATGCTTTCTTAACAACCCTATCTATAAGGGACCTATGTACTTGAAGACCAAGATCCCTCAGTTCCTCCACACTGACAAGAATCCTGTCTTTAACCCTATATTCAGCATTGACCTTCCAAAATGCATCACTTTGTATTTATCCAGGTTGAACTCCATCTGCCATTTCTCAGCCAAGCTCTGCATCCTGTGTATGTCTTGGTGCAGCCTGCAGTAGCCCTCTATACTATCGCGACACCGTCAACCTTTGTGTCATCTGCAAATTTACTAACCCACCCCTCAACAACCTCATCCAAGTAATTTATAAAAACTACAAAGAGCAGAGGCCCAAGAACAGAATAATAGGGTGGTTATGGTAGGGGATTTTAACTTTCCAAACATAGACTGGGACTGCTATTGTGTTAAAGGTTTAGATTGGGAGGAATTTGTTAAGTGCGTACACGACAATTTTCTGATTCAGTATGTGGATGTACCTACTAGAGAACGTGGAAAACTTGACCTATTCTTGGGAAATAAGGCAGGGCAGGTGACTGAGGTATCAGTGGGGGAGCACTTTGGGGCTAGCGACCATAATTCTATTAGTTTTAAAATAGTGGAAAAGGATAGACCAGTTCTAAATTGGAGAAATTTTGACGGTATTAGGCAAGAACCTTTGAAAACTGATTGGGGGCAGATGTTCGCAGGTAAAGGGATGGCTGGAAAATGGGAAGTCTTCAGAAATGAGATAACGAGAGTACAGAGAAAATATATTCCTGTTAGGGTGAAAGGAATGGCTGGTAGGTTTAGGGAATGCTGGATAATGAGAAAAAATTGAGGGTTTGGTTAAGAAAAAGAAGGAAGCATATGTAACATATAGACAAAATAGATCGAGTGAATCCTTAGAGTATAAAGTAAGTAGGAGTATACTTAGAGGGAAATCAGGAGGGCAAAGCGGGGACATGAGATAGCTTTGGCAAATAGAGTTAAGGAGAATCCAAAGGGTTTTTACAAATACATCAAGGGCAAAAGGGTAACTAGGGAGAGAATAGGGCCCCTCAAAGATCAGTAAGGCGGCCTTTGTGCGGAGCCGAAGAAAATGGGGGACATACCAAATGAGTGTTTTGCATCAGTATTTACTGTGAAAAAGGATATAGAAGATATAGACTGTAGGGAAATAAATGGTGACATCTTGCGAAATGCCCAGATTACAGAGGGGGAAGTGCTGGATGTCTTGAAACAGTTAAAAGTGGATAAATCCCCAGGACCTGATCAGGTGTACCCAAGAACTCTGTGGGAAGCTAGAGAAGAGATTGCTGGGCCTCTTGCTGAGATATTTGTATCATCGATAGTCACAGGTGAGGTGCTGGAAGACTGGAGGCTGACAAACGTGGTGCCACTGTTTAAGAAAGGCGGTAAGGACAAACCAGGGAACTATAGACCAGTGAGCCTGACCTCGGTGGTGGGCAAGTTGTTAGAGGGAATCCTGAGGGACAGGATGTACATGTATTTGGAAAGGCAAGGACTGATTCGGGAGAGTCAACATGGCTTTGTACCTGGGAAATCATGTCTCACAAACTTGATTGAGTTTTTTGAGGAAGTAACAAAGAGGATTGATGAGGGCAGAGCAGTAGATGATATCTATATGGACTTCAGTAAGGCGTTCGACAAGGTTCCCCATGGGAGACTGATTAGCAAGGTTAGATCTCATGGAATACAGGGAGAACTAGCCATTCGGATACAGAACTGACTCAAAGGTAGAAGACAGAGGGTGGTGGTGGAGGGTTGTTTTTCAGACTGGAGGCCTATGACCAGTGGAGTGCCACAAGGATTGGTGCTGGGTCTCCTACTTTTTGTCATTTAAATAAATGGTTTGGATGTGAGCATAAGAGGTACAGTAAGTAAGTTTGCAGATGACACCAAAATTAGAGGTGTAGTAGACAGCGAAGAGGGTTACCTCCGGTTACAACAGGATCTGGACCAGATGAGCCAATGGGCTGAGAAGTGGCAGATGGAGTTTAATTCAGATAAATGTGAGATGCTGCATTTTGGGAAAGCAAATCTTACCAGGACTTATACGCATAATGGTAAGGTCCTAGGGAGTGTTGCTGAACAAAGAGACCTTGGAGTGCAGGTTCATAGCTCCTTGAAAGTGGAGTCGCAGGTAGATAGGATAGTGAAGAAGGCATTTGGTATGCTTTCCTTTATTGGTCATAGTGTTGAGTACAGGAGTTGGGAGATCATGTTGCGGCTGTACCAGACATTGGTTGGGCCACTGTTGGAATATTGCGTGCAATTCTGGTCTCCTTTCTATCGGAAAAATGTTGTGAAATTTGAAAGGGTTCAGAAAAGACTTAGAAGGATGTTGCCAGGGTTGGAGGATTTGAGCTACAGGGAGAGGCTGAACAGGCTGGGGCTGTTTGCCCTGGAGTGTCGGAGGCTGAGGGTTGACCTTATAGAGGTTTACAAAATTATGAGGGGCATGGATAGGGTAAATAGGCAAAGTCTTTTCCCTGGGGTCGGGGATTCCAGAACTAGAGGGCATAGGTTTAGGTGAGAGGATGGTACGTGTATGGAATGAGCTGCCAGAGGAAGTGGTGGAGGCTGGTACAATTGCAAGATTTAAGAGGCATTTGGATGGGTATATGAATAGGAAGGATTTGAAGGGATAGGGGCTGGGTGCTGGCAGATGGGACTAGATTGGGTTGGGATATCTGGTCAGCATGGACGGGTTGGACCGAAGGATCTGTTTTCATGCTGTACGTCTTTATGCTTAGCTCTAAGCCAAAGAATTGTGAATTTGTCTTCCTCTCTAGGGACTTCAGCATTTAGCCAGGTTGATGCTCAGAGTGCTGAAGGAGTGCTGCTCCCTCAGAGGTGCAAAGGCGGAATTTTCTTCTTTTCAACTGTGTGTAAAAGTAGAAGGGCCTTCTGCTCTGGACAAGACAGTTTTTCTCGTGCAATTATATTCTTCGCAGCTTATAACATCTTCATGCACAAATTAAATGCAAATTTTATGAGCAGTATGTCTGAAGTCAGCTGGTGCCTATTGGGCCCCAATTGCCAGGCTCTGTATTTAGAAGGCAGCACTTCATACTCTGGACCATTATTCAACCTCTACTTCTTGGTCCTACCTATCTCTAAAGATCTCAGGAATAAAGCAGCAGCATACTTTAGCATAACTTCGTAGAAGGTCTTCTGGAGGTTGCCCAAATGAGAGATGAAGTTCTTTTCTTCTGATGACAACAAGAGACCATACCAATTGATGAAAGCAGCCCGGACAGAGGTGGCTGTGGAAGATCAGCACTCATGAACAGATCAAAGGAGCTTGACTTGATTGCCTTAAGAGGATAAATGGTTGACTGCACTCTGCCAAGGTACAAGCACTGTTTACTTAATGCTTCAAGCTCTATGAGTGTGAGATAACATCATTACGTTGTCATTTTCGAGGACTTACATACACAAGACTGGGTGCCAATCATCTCCTTCAGAATACCTCAGAATGTCTGTTACTTCAGTGCAGCTAATACTGTAGCACCATGTCTCTCATACATCAACCAGGATTCACAAAGTATGAAAGAAGCTACAACACTCACTACATTTCATCATCAGGTCAATGAACTTTCATCACAACTATAAGAACTTCTGTATTTGATAGTTTCTCACTAAAGGCTTGCATGGGACAAGGACGCAACCACAAAAGATAGGTTGAACCCCATTTTCCTGTCCCCAGATAGAATCAGCTAGTGTGGTTGCCTCACTTGGGGCAGGCTTGTCAGTGTGGTCAGACTTCATCCCTAACACTGAAAACATTTGTGCAAAGAACTGTCTTCATTATAAAAGAGTCAAACAGATTATGGAGTTTGCATTCACTGGATATTGGAGCAAAAGCTCTTACCTACGTGCCTTATTGCTTGTGAACACATTTCCCTGTTTGACAATCAAGATTGAGCCCATGGGCATAATTTCATTGAGCTGGTGTATTAATGAGTTAATTCCAAACAGAAATTTAGGAAAGCTAAACAACTGAAAGGTTCCGACAACTTAATAGCAAAACGTTAACCTGCCATTGCAAGACTGAATTTTTGCATCATGCTTTATTAAGTTCCCCTATTCACCCTTCTAAAAACTCTAGGTGGGCACAGAAAATTCCACCTGCCATCATTCAGACTAGATGCTAATGTGAGGTTACCATTGGCCTTTTAAGGTGAAGGTAACAGATCGCATGCTCACCTTTTATAAATAAAAGAAAGATATTTTTTCCAAGTTTCCACCAGTTTGTGTCTTACAACCTACTATATTGAAAACAGACAGATGATCTGGCCATTAGCATATTGCTGTTTGTATAAGCTCACTGTGCATCTGCTGCAGTACAACAAAGATGACATTCCAAGCAGACATTCATTGGCTTTAAAATAACTTGGATACCTTTAGTTGTGAAAAGTATTAGACAAATGCAAGTCTTTGTTTTTGTCATAATGTATATACGAGAACCTTCAGACATGTTCTGAGCCCAAGCAGTGTTTATACCATTTCGACATGAATGTTTATATCTTTGTATAATCTGGCTGTGATCAAACATTCTGGTCAACGTGTGGAGAAAGCTGAGTTGAAAGGAAATAACTCAAATGGGTAAAAACACACACAAAATCGGAGCGAACAAGGAATTTATAATGGTTATTTAATCGGCATTAAAAGAAATGCTAAAGCACACTTCATTGCCTGTCACAGGTTAAGTAGTATCTATTACACATGCTTCCAAAGTTGACCTTCATTAGATCAATCTAATAAATTATTAAAAGGCGCCATAAATCATGACAACCTTTTTATTAGACAAAGTGAAATGCATAACATGATATTGCTGATTTTGTGGAAAGATTACAATTCATGAGCTTTTCCTGTAAATGGTTATAAGAAATAACATTTTTCTTCAAAGCAGAAACAAACAGACAACTGTTTCTTGTAAACTAAATAAATTTTTTTAAGTCCTTCAATAAAATATATGTTCAAACTTTTTTAAAAAAGTGCAGCTAGCATAAGTCCAAATAAACCAAAAAAATCAATAGACATTTTCAAATTTCAAAGTTTGGTTAATGTGTAAAATCAATCACAGAGAAGATTTACAAGGATGTTGCCATGTTTGGAGGATTTGAGCTACAGGGAGAGGCTGAACAGGCTGGGACTGTTTTCCCTGGACCGTCAGAGGCTGAGGGGTGACCTTATAGAGATTTACAAAATTATGAAGGGCATGGATAGGATAAATAGACAAAATCTTTTCCCTGGGGTTGGGAGTCCAGAACTAGAGGGCAAAGGTTAGGGTGAGAGAGGAAAGATATAAAAGAGACCTAAGGGGCAACTTTTTCACGCAGAGAGTGGTACGCGTATGGAATGAGCTACCGGGGGAAGTGGTGGAGGCTGGTAAATTGCAACATTTAAAAGGCATTTGGATGGGTATATGAATAGAAATGGTTTGGAGGGATATGGGCCAGGTGCTGGCAAGTGGGACTAGATTGGGTTGGGATATCTGGTCAGCGTGGACAGGTTGGACCGAAGGGTCTGTTTCCATGCTGTACATCTCTATGACTCTATGAGCTCACTGGGGTGTGCGAAACAGTTAAGCAACTTCTGCAAATTTTAAACCTAAATTGTTTTCGCTTGTGTGCACTGCTTGCAAAAATACCAGTTTTCTTTCGGTTAATGTTAGTTATTAACATCCAATGTTCACAAATTCTGTGTGGAAATCTAAAAACATATTTGAAATAGAAAATTTGTTTCTAGATGACTGTCATTTATCCAAAAAATGTCTCAAATGTCAACATTTGTTCATGAAAACCTCATAGTCCAGGAAAATTGTAAATCTAAATCCCCAAAATCTAGATTAGGGTCAAGTTTCTGCAGAATCTTCAAGGTTAAAATGGCATTGAAAAGTAATAATGCAGAGGTGTTAAGACATTCATGTAAATTAGAAAGGTCATTAGATACTTTGTAATGGATTCAAAAGTAGAAACAAGGCTGATTCTGAGATTATATATCCTTAGTGTGACTGCCAAAGTTATCCATATACCTATTCTGGAAAAGATTTGAGAAAAGAAAACACAATCTAGATCATCTGAAATGCTGGGAATAATCATAGAATCCATACAGCGTGGAAGCAGCCCACCCAGACCCATCTCCATTCCTCTACCCTATCCAGTACTTAGCATGGCTAATCCACCTAACCTGCACACCTTTGGATGCTATGTACAATTTAGCATGGCCAATCCACCTAACCAGCAAGTTTCTGGGCTGTGGGAGGAAACTGGAGCACCTGGAGGAAACCCATGCAGATACATGGATAATTTGTAGACAGTTGACTGAAGGTGGAATCAAACCCAGGTCCCTGGCGCTATGAGGCAGCAATGTTAACCACTGAGATACTGTGCTGCCCAAGTCAGTGGATGGAAGAGATTCGTTTAATCAGGACTTGAGCAGATATCTAGATGAAAGAAATAAGAATTAAAGTTTCCATACAGATTGAAATTAATTTCCTCAGAGATTAATAGTTCTGCAGAATCAACTCTATAGAATTAGCGTACAAGTGAACACTTTTTCAAACTAAAATCTGATTGATTATGCATTTAGAAATAGGGATAATGATTACAAAAGTCAGGAAAGGTGAACAGCTGAAAGGTTCTGACAACTTGATGCAAAACATGGACCTGCCAACAGGAGACTAAAGTTTTGCCTCATGCTCAATCAACTTCCCCTGTGCACCATTCTAAAATTCTACTTGCCATCATTCAGAAGAGACATGAATCTGAGGTTACCATCAGCCTTTTAAGGTGGAGGTGAAGATAAATATAACATTTTGCATGTACTTTCATGAATCATCAAATGATGATAAAGGAAGTTATTGTGCTGAAATATACAACTGGAATATGCTGTATGGTGTAGGCTGCACAATTTAATAAGCATGGTCATCCCAATTGCATGTCAGTGGGATAAAAATTAATTGAAAATTACTGAAAATGCAATCTTCACCAATTGAATCACAATTGGTAAATTCAAAATTATGTCTTGAGTCTCACTTGAATAAACTAATAGTGCGTTAATAGTGTCTTTTGTACATTTAAAGGGCTTGGAGATGGTGAGGACTGCGGATGCTGGAAAGTCAGAGTAGATAAGATTTGGAGCTGGAGTAAACGGAGGAGGGCAAGCAGCATCAGAGGAGAAGGAGAATCGATGTTTCGAGCAGGACCCATCATCAGGAAATGTAGCTGTCCTGCTTCTCAGATGCTGCTTGACCTGCTGTGCTTTTTCCAGCTCCACATTTTATTGACTCTTTTCTAAAGGACAACTCATCCAGAACAATCAGATGGAATTCAGGCCAGGTCCCTTGCTGGCCATGTCCTCAGGCAAAGTCTTAGCTGGGTTGGGGTGCCTGAATGTCAACAGCAGCTGTCAGTAATGGTATGGTGTTATCGATCTGATGATATGAGCAAGGTAGATTCAAATCCAGCCCAATATGCATACAATGTACAGAGCTTGGGCCTTTCATTTGACATTTCCTGTCTTAAGTTTTCACAGAGAAAGAGTTTTATGTTATTAACTTTCAACAGGTATGAGCACTATTACAGGAATTTTCTCAGATGATGAGAAAAGTTAGATAGAGTTCAAAATTTGATCTTCTGCGGTCAGTACAAGAAACATACACTTAATTACGGGAATTGTCTTTTCTCATTGCTTCCTTATGTTTAAAATAGTACTGACTGTCTAAGTCAAAATCATCAAAACAATGAGATCATCTTACATTTATACATGGCATTAATGTGATATCATCTCAAGTTACTATGGTTACATGATAAGACAGTAAGACAAGTGTTGGAAACTTTGGTCAACATAGTTGATTTTAGGCAAATTATAAAGGAGCTAAGGGAGGTTGGAAAGGTTTACAGAAGGAACTCCAGAACTGAGAGTTTAGGTCGCTGTGCCATTAGGAATCATTACAGGTACTGATTAAAATCAGGTAAATGCAAGATACTACTGTTGGAAGAGGACAGAGTTTTTGGAGGGGTTTTCATCTGATACCATGCTGTGGGCTTTTGCCCTCAGCAGGGCATTTATACCAGATAAGGTTTATATTAACTCTGACAACATAAGAACTAGATTTGGGTAAGATATCAGTGAAAGAGTTAGTTGCTGTTTATTATAGATTCTGGCGCATGTGTGCTTGTGTGTGTGTGCGCACATGCATGTGTGTGTTTGTGTGTGTGTGCATATGTGTGTGAAATTCAGTGACTGGGCTAATATTAAGTTATTTGGTTGCAGACATAGCACACTTCTTTCCACATTTCATGCCTCAAGTAGCTATAGTTAAGTTGGAGACTGAGACCTTTGTCCCTTTAGGTCACATGCCTTGTTACTGTGAAGATATGAGCATGCCTCTTAGACTGCATAGTAGCTGTTAGACATAACAAAGCAGTAATATGTTTGGCGGAGATTTCATAAGTATAGAGGGGCCAGCCTACCATTGTAATTGTTGAGGTCCTTTACTGTCCAATATATCCATTAAGTGACTCATCCTGTCTGTAGTGACTGTAACAAGGTCAGCCAGGTGGATCTCATAGAATATGAGTTCCCTGACTGAGGCTGTTAATCTGGTCCAATCATAGAGTTCTGCTTGACAAATATAAACAGGATTGGCAAATGTCCTGACACTCTGAGCGTTGGCGCTGAGGGAGCTGGATCAGTGTCAAGGACTCTCCATGTATAAATAAAACGCGACTTGGTGATGGGATACTCACCTCTGTGGAATTATTTCACCATCCTACCATGTTACTTTTGATAAGGTCAAATGGTTTGCTTGGTACTTTTCTTGACAAGGTGGAAATTAGAGGGACTTCCATTGCAGATCAACTGTAACAAACAAAGGCATCCTGTAATATTTTTGGTTTCATTGTGTTGCAAAATAATATTTATAGAATCTAAGATAAGAGAAATACTAACTTTATTAAGAAACATCTTACGTGGTTTCATCTTGTCACGAGGCAGCAAGAGAGCAAGATCATGTTATAGTCTTGTGATGATGTATATTATGTCTCATTTGCATTTCACACAGTCAGACATAACCCCTTATATTATAACTTGCACATCATCAAGATCATACCCATTCTTTAAACATCCCCTCGCCTTCCAAATTAATTGCTGACCACTACTAATCAAAGTGGGTTGATACCCTGGGCTTCAAACTGGCCTCTATAACCTTCTCCTCATTGGGAATGTCTTGTAATCCCTGCAGAGATCACAACTTGAAGTCTGCCCTGTTAAGACTACAGGACTACGAACCAATCAGACTTGGCTCTATAATGCAGCTTTTCTCCTCAAAAGCAGGTGAAAGTATTTTTGTGAGTTAATTAAGCTGCCTCTGAATGTGAAATGGCTGCAGGGCCGTTGGCTTTTTTTAAACTGATCTACAGACTCACATTTTAATCTATTTGAACCACATGAAAAGGGGTGAACTGGTTCTCTTCAAACCTTCTTATTAGTAGCAACAAATATTTAATTTTCTTTTTAAGTACTAAGCTACAACTGTCTCCAAGTGATCGTACCCTTTCCCCTGAGCCAGGAGGCCTAGGTTAAAGTCACACCTGTTCTGGAGGTGTCATAAGATTGATTCTAATATCTATTACCCTCTACAATAAAAGTTTAGTTTATAAGCATCAAGGATCCAAGCACAAGCTTTCTTAAATACAAGAAATGTATAGCCTACTAATCCTCTGAAAAATATTTTGTCTGCTGAGAATATTGATTTTAGGCTTGATAAGTATAGATAATGTTTCATCTCCAATATGTGAAGATCCTCATAATGGTGTAAAGCAAAGTTGAAATGAAGACCTTTTCAATATTTCTATTTGGGGCATGGTTACCTGGCTTCATTGCTATTCGGAAATGCATTAGTTTCAGCTCAGACTGTTTTCATCAAATCAACATGGGGTTTGTGAAACTTGCTCATTCTGAATGCATCAGCTGATCACTGTGGGCATTTTAAGTCAGCATTTTGATCATACTTTAAACAAAAAAATGTTTCAGCCCATGCTTGTCCCAGGAATTAAATTGGTTAATGGAATTCAAAGACAACAGTCCTATTTTGTTCAATCCTGATAAATCATGTAGGTGGAGAAGAATAAAAAAACCCTCATGACAAATAGTTTCCTAAGCTCCTTGCAATTATTGTTGGAGGTGAGGGTGACAGAGGTAGATGAGCGTGGTTGAAGAAGATGGTTAATGATGGAGAAACCATGCTTATGTTTGCTATCACAGCTGATCTTGCAATTGTGAACAGTTTTGGCAAGTCATGATAATACTTCAAATGGTCCATCCATAACTAGCAATAACTGCTTATAAAAAAATTCATTATTCACTTATTCGCATCTAAGAATTAAAGGATGGTCTTTAGATAGGAAACATCTGGCTGGGAATTAAGGGTTTTCTGGAGATTGATTGCACTTGGCAGGGAAGTAGTTGTTGAAGGATCAAAGATAAATTTATTTTTTAAGGGACATCCATCATCTTGTGATAGGTGAAGTAACAATGTAAAGATGTCAAGAGGCAATGAGTAGCACAATGGAGAAGTGCCCAACTCTGCAGAGTGCACAAAATTTTAATTATTTTACCCAGTCCTGAAGTAAATGTCAACCAATCAGAGCATGCTCCACAATATTAGTCAAGAAATTTCTTTAAGTTTATGCCAGAGATGTCTCTTCCTTGAATTTTGTGTTTGCACATCAATGGGGTCACCACCACACTTGCTATGACAATGAAGTAGCGGCAGCCCTGGGGAAGTTCTCCAGAAATCTTTTCCTTTTAAAAGTTTCTAAGTCACTAAGAAACTATTTGGCACTGATATCTTTTGAAAAGTCTGAGAGTCAATCCATAAAATGTAGAATAACTGAGGACAATGATGCAAAGACAGCCATGGGATATGGCAGGGAGAGTCTGCACAGAATTGAAATAGAAACAAATCATGATGGAAATATTTAGCCCATCTGATCGCATCAGGTGGAGAGAAACAAAGCTAATGCTCCAGGTCAATAACTAAAAACAACACTTCTTCCAGGTCGGCATTCCTGGAAGTGAAGTGGCTGTAAATTGTACACTAATATGAAAGCAAAATATTGCAGATGTTAGCAATCCAAAATGAACACTCATCAATGCTGGAAATATTCAGCAAGTGCCATCTGTGGAGAGAGAGAGAGAGATTGAGATCTAATAGGTAGAATTTTACATTGAGACAGGGAGACAGATTGCTCAGCAAATCACCCATCCTCCTAACTGCCTAACACCCCCTTCACCCATTGGCCAGCTCCCCTTACATCCATTACCCAAGTCCCTCTGCACCCAGCACCCAACTACCCACACCTACGGCACCAAACACCCCCTACACTCACTCCGCAACCCTTCCTACACCCTCCACCCAACTTCTCCCACAATTATGGCCCAACACCTGCAGGTTTGCAGACATCTGTCTGACCAAGATGAATCCTGCGCTACAACCACAGTGTACTGGAGAGTAGGAAGACGTCCCTGGAGCTGGTAGCCCCATCTGAATGTCAGGCAGCTCTGGTAGTACCAGTAGTGTCAAATACTCAAGAGTGGACATTGCCAGGGCTGTAGGAGAGACCACAAAGGAGTTGTAATGGATCACAGGAGTGAGATAACTTGGGACAAATGATTTTGGAGGATTTGGTCAGCTGGACAGAGAAGGTGAAGGCAGGGATATGGGAAATGGGTTTTGGAGAGGATGTGGGGAGAAGGTGAGGTTGGGATTGTTGGGGGGGGAGGTTCTATCTTCAGGTGGGGGTGTTGTTCAATGTTTAAAGGGCAGGTTTACTGAGGAAAATTGTACTCACCCATCCGTCCCAACTTTCTAAGCACCTTTTAATGAAATAAACAGGATGTCCACTCCCACTCACTATCTGACACCAACTATTGCAGAATCTTATGCAAGGTCAGTTGACCCATAATTATTAATTTAAAAGTAATAAGCAGACTGCCAATTTTGATGCCCTTCCACATACCGTGTTAACAGGTCTGAACCCGAAAGGGATTGGAATGGGGTTCAGGTAGTTGCTGAGAAGGGGATTGAAGCACCCGCCTTGTTTCACCTGTAAACACCTACCAAAACATGCTTAATGTAAAATCCAGACCAATGTTTCTTGTTGATTATTGCTCAATGGAAATAATTGATCACATGAGGGGCAAATGTTTTTACACAGAGGATGGTTCACGTGTGGAATGAAGAAGTGGTGGACGTGGGCACAAATATAAGCTTTAAAAGACATTTGGGTAAATACATGAATAGGAAAGGTGTAGAAGGATGTAGGACCAGGAGCAGGCTGGTGGGACTAGTTTAGTTCGGGATTATGGTCGGTATGGACTGGTTGGACCATAGGGTTTATTTCCATGCTGTTTGACTCTACGACAACTAAGGTAAACTAAGATGTTTGTTTTACAACAATGTTCAACAAATTGTCCAAATATGTTGATTGTCATTACATTTACAATTATGCATTTATAGACAATGCAGCAACCAAGTGGATAAATTTACCTATTTCTTCACAAGATTTAAAAATGTGTCCTTGAATAATGGCTGGAATGTTCTGTAACGCTGGTTGAAAGTAGTCAGCCTGTGGTATCAGGTAATGTTTTACTGTCTTGGGGAGAAGCATGGTGCACTAGTGAAGTGGCAAAAGAGGCAAGGATACCATGCGTCAGCTGTGCCAGGAGGGCAAGGTGGCTAGAAATTGTTTTCTTTGTTTCTGCATGTAACCATCCCATTCATTCCTCTAAGTGATCAGCAGAAATCATTGCCAGCCTTCTGTCTCATAAGCAAGTGGTTTGCATGTCTAAGTGCTGATGGTGACTATCTCCTTGTTGTCAGTGTGAATGTTGTTATCTTCATATTTTATTTGTAGTCATGCTTGTAGTGGAGTTGTGGACATCCAGGGGTTTGTGATACCTTGGCAAGTTCACTGTACAGAAGGTCTTTGATAGTATGGCAATGCCAACACAGTGGTCAATGGCCGAGCAATGAATGTGTGCTGATGGAATTAGCGCTTTCCAGGAGTTTGTGAGCTTGTTCTCACAGGAGATGTTGAGTCACTAAAGGTGGAGACTGTTCAGCCTTTTCTAATGCCTGGCATGGGTTGTCTATGAAATAACTCTACACAGGCTGGTATCCAATCACCAAGTCACCCTTTATTTACATGTAGAGAGTCCTTGACAATGATCCAGCTCCCTCAGAGTAAGCTCTCAGAGTGACCAGGTTGTCTGACACTCCTGTTCTTGTCTGTCAGCCAGAGCTTCCTGATTGGGGCAATCTATCTGGTCCAAACAGAGAATTCATATTCTATGAGGTCCACCAACTTGAATTGGCAATCAAAGATAGTGTCTGACAGCCACAGGCTATTCTCTCCAATCCTAATTCATGAACCTGGTCAGGATTCCTTGATGTAATACTGATAAAGAGGTTTACTTAGTACAATGGATCTAGAAGCTTAATAGACCATATATTTAGAATGTTGGCATAATGACTCCAGCATCTGGACAAGTCCTGTATTGTTATACGATATGCACCGGCACAAGAATATAACCAACACAATGTGCTTAATTATAAACTGAAAAAGTACAGCCTCAGGTTATTATGCAGACAAAGATAGAAGCGGAAGAATGTTACCTTGATTTGGTAAACCATGGAACTTTGTCAACAGCATTAACATAGATTGATAGAAAACATAGAAAGAAACTGGATTAAGATTTTTTTTTCTTTTGCATAGTTTAAATTGCATAATTATAAACAGCTAATTCAATTTAAACAAAACTGAAAATAAGTAATGGCTATCCCTGGAGGTACCTACATCCTGAAGTTATTGTTTTTTGAGCAGCTATTTGTCAATGAGTTCTACTATAGATATTCCTGAGATATATTTCAGGGACAGTATGGCCTACCACTTGCTAAGGTGCCTACCATTTCTACGAAGAAATGAGCACAGAAGAAGCAAACAAATTAACAGCACAGTGGCTCAATGGTTAGCACTGCTGCTTCACAGCACCAGGGACCCCGGTTTGAATCTGACCTTGGGTGACTGTGTGGAGTTTGCACATTCTCCTCACGTCTGCGTGGGTTTCCTCCAAGTGTTCCAGTTTTCTCCCACAGTCCAAAGATGTGGAGGTTAGCTGAGTTGGCCATGCTAAATTGCCCGTAGTGTTAGGTGCATTAGTCAGGGGTAAATGTAGGGGAATGGGTCTGGGTGGGTTGCTCTTCAGAAGGTCGGAGCGGACTTATTGGTCTGAAGGGCCTGTTTCCACACTGTAGGAAATCTAATCTGTAGGAAATCTAATCTAAATTGTCCATAGTGTTCAGGGATGTGTAAGTTAGGTGCACTGGTCAGGGGTAAATGTAAGAAGATGGGTGACTCTTCAAAGGATCGGTGTGGATTTGTTGGGCCGAAGGGCCTGTTTCCACACTCTATAGATTCTAATTAATGAACAGCAAAAGCAATCTGTGTGCATTTTTGACAATTAAAACTCAAACATTTTTCTTTTAATGTCAATTAAGGCTCACAGGGTATTTCTGCCATAGATTTAATATATAGATATTCTTCTCCACATGGTATTAAATGTTCAGATGAATCTTCTTAGACCTAACATTATAATATTGATTGCTACCAATCAATCTCCTTTATACTAACATTTAGTTGTTAAAGGAGAGAGGCCTCATTTCTTCAGGTTTCAGTTGCTCGTGGAGATTTTACAAATAGCAAATTTATTTTTTGTCTCTTTGTTTGTCTCTCCTGCTTGATGCAATATTTGTTTCCTTTTGTTTATTATGCTCTTTTGTACCTGACTCAACATTGATTTCACCCATTCTAATTCGTTTATCTTCCCAGTAGTCCATTGGTCACCCCTAAATCCTTCAATCTGACTGGTCAGGGTTATAACCTGTTGTTTGCACTGTTCACTCAAGTCCCATATACATTGTTCCACTCACTGTGCCATTATTTGTTTATAGTTTTAGCGATTTTCCACATGATAAAATGAACCTGTGGGGAGGCTTCGCTAGATCTCAAGGCCACTTATTGCCTGCTCAATTATATTGTACACAATTTGAATGGGATGACATAGGAGATTGAGATTGGCAAGTGAGGGTGGATAGCTGCTCTTCCAGTGGAATCATATGCGATAGATGCACCTCAGGGATTCAAGGTGGGGAAATTGAACAGGGTGGGGTTGCAGCACCTTAAGAATGCAGCATGATGCAGTTGAACACAGCAAGTGGTAGCATTCAAAGGTTAGATGAAATGAACTCTACCAGAACAGCCAGACTGGATTGCAAGGAATAAATACCCATGAGGTCATGGTGGGCCTGGCAATTTCCCACCCAGTTGACCTGCCCAATTATCCGGGTCCCTTGATTCTGCAAAGCTAAGTAGCTAGCTGCCATTCCACTTCCAAACTGAAGTCTAGTGCATCTCCAGTCCCTGCTTTAGGACTCAATGTTGTAACAGAATTCCACCCAATTATAAATACCATGAGTGACATTTTAATGCTACTGAAATATTTGACTTTAATCTTCGGTAATTAATAACAGCATAAGCTTCCCTTACAATTTACCATTTTTAATGGACGTTTAGAGTTGTTAAATAAATATATTTCACATGAGTAATGAGACACACTAAGTGTAATGTTATAATGGAGCCAAAGTAGTTATTTAAATAGTGTACTGATTCCTAAAATATCCACTGTAGTGCATTGGAGTGAATAAGACTATAGTCAATCATTTTAAAGCATTAATTGCTTTTGTTGTCTTAATATTTTGAAAAGAAAGTGCACAAAATGTGATCATACATTTGACAGGTCCAGGATGAAAGTTAAATTAAAAGTTTACTTTAAAAGTATTTTCACACATTTAAAGCAAAGCAAACTTCAAGTGACTAGATGTTATTTTTCACAATCAAATAACACTGTTTAGCATGTCCGTTATATGTTTGATCCACGGTCACAGCTGTACATTTAGATAACATAAATTTTCCTTATTTTTGTTCTTGCCGAAAGATGCAGACTGTTCCAAGAAGATCTGAACTGGCCTGGAAATAATGATTGCTGCATTCCCTGACAATCTCATTGCAAATGGGAATTCCTTACAATCGACCAGGAGTTCTGACCTTGGCAAGGCGTCTTAAGATCAAGGAAGGACGGGATGCATTGAAACAGGCCATTCAGCCAAACAATCCATGCTAACATTTATGCTCTACTTGAGTGTCCTCCTATCACTTCTCATCTAAATCCATCATTGTAACTCTTTTGCTTCATATGTTGTCTGACCTTTCCTTAGGTTTATCTGTTCTGTTTGTTTCAATCACTCCCTGTGGCAGCATTCTCTTTGCTCTTTCAATGAAAAAACATCTTCTGATTCATTATTGGATTTCTTCGACACTTTGAATGGGATGACATAGGAGATTGAGATTGGCAAGTGAGGGTGGATAGCTGCTCTTCCAGTGGAATCGTATGCGATAGATGCACCTCAGGGATTCAAGGTGGGGAAATTGAACAGGGTGGGGTTGCAGCACCTTAAGAATGCAGCACCTTAAGAATGCCGTGGATCAAACATGTAACGGACATGCTAAACAGTGTTATTTGATTGTGAAAAATAACATCTAGTCACTTGAAGTTTGCTTTGCTTTAAATGTGTGAAAATACTTTTAAAGTAAACTTTTAATTTAACTTTCATCCTGGACCTGTCAAATGTATGATCACATTTTGTGCACTTTCTTTTCAAAATATTAAGACAACAAAAGCAACAAGAGAGTATGTCAATCTTTCCTTGATTTGTATGTATTTTGGTTTCATCCCTGTAAATCTTCAACATTAGCTTCCTTGTTTTTCAATTCTACTTCTTTGTACTTCGAGAAATGATGTGTAAAGCTTGGTTTGCTTTGTTTATAGCCTCTGTATTGACTACTGCCTCATCACTCCCCCGCAGACAAGCATCAATTTAGGGTCATCAGCAAATTTAGAAAATTGCATTTTTGATTCTAAAGTCCAAATTTTTAATGTAAATTGTGGATAGTCATGGTTGCAGCACTGAATCCTGCAACTCATCACCTACCACTCTAGATAATTTCCCTTTCGATTCGATTCCCTACAGTTTGGAAACAGGTCATTTGGCCCAACAAGTCCACACTGACCCTCCGAAGAGTAACCCACCCAGACCCATTTCTCTCTAACTGATGCACTAACACTGTGGGCAATTTAGTGTGGCCAATTCACCTAACCTGCACATCTTTGGGCTGTGGGAGGAAACCTGAGCACCCTGGAGGAAACTTATGCAGACACGGGAGAATGTGCAATCTTTACACGGGCAGTCACCCAAGGCTGGGATTGAACCTGGGTACCTGGCGGTGTGAGGCAGTAGTGCTAACCACTGAGCCACCATGCCGCCTTCCATTCCCTGCTTTCTATTCAGAAACCAGAAATCAATATAATCTGTCACTTGTCTCTTGATTCCACATTCTCTGACCTCATTCATTAGTGTTTTGGGGGCACCTTATCAAAGGCCTATTGGAAATGCAGCAAAATTACATTCGCAGCATTACCATTGCCCACATGCTCTGCAATCCCTACAAAACACTCAATCAAGTTAATCAAGCAAGATTATCCCTTTTGAAGTCTATGTTAACTGTTCTTAGTATCATGTTCCAGGAGGCTGGAAAAGCTTTTCAACCTCACCCTTCTGTTCCAAAGAAGAGTCACTGACTCAAAATGTAAACTTTGTTTCTCTCTCCACAGATGCTATACATTTTGTCAGGCTTCTCCAACATTTTGTTTTTATTTCAGCTCTCTAGCATCAGTAATATCTCATTCTTATTACATCAGATCCAAAAGCCTTTTCAAATTTCTCCATGATATTTCCCACCATAATTAAGTAATCTACATCAGCCATTCATTCCAGTCTGCACTCTCCCTATTTCTGACTGTGGATTATTGTAACTCCTTGAACAGTTGGAAGCCTATCCTTTAGTCATTATATTATTTTGATGCTCTTCCAAAACTGTTTTGCTTTGTATCCCTTGTCTCTAGAAACCTTGTGAAGTGTCCTCCCTTTGAGAATGGATTATGCTATCACTCTTTTTCCCAGATTACTATCCATATCCTCTCTGTAATGCCTTCTTTCAAATAATTTAATAATCTGTTACTGACCTCGCTGGACTCAGGGAGTAGTAATTTTTCATATTTTATATCTTTGATTCATGAAAACTGTCTCATCTATTTTTCTTGAGCTACCTACTTGAAAAGTTATCTTATTTCGGATGTAAAACTAATGATGGACATGCAGTACACTGTGGATAGGGACTATCATTATCAACAATGCAAAAACTAAATTCTGATTTAAAATCATAATTCGAAATGTTAATGTCAATTGGGATGAGCAGTGGTACATGAAGTATGTCTTTGCTAATTGATTATAAGTTCTGGGAGTGAGTCCCAGAACAGCATGTTGGCAGTGAGACCTGGAACAGCATGAGAACAGGGAGTCCTGGAACAGCATGTGGGCAGTGATACACAGAACAGGGCGAGGGCAGTGAGACCCAGAAAAGCGCTTGGGCAATGAGACTGGGAACAGGGCGAGGGCAATGAGACCAGTACAGGGCGAGGGCAGTGAGACCCGGAACAGTGTGTGGGCAGTGAGACCCAGAGCAGTGTGAAACCAGGGAGCCCTGGAACAACATGTGAATGATGCCTTAATACTAACTTATGTTTTAAATTCTGTGAAATAATGCAACTACATTTCATTTTTGTTTTGTATCCATGATTTGCACCTAGGTACTTCTACCTAAAATGGTGTCGTCAGAGACAGACATTGTAAAAGTATTTTACTGTATTTCTACAATAGAGCACATGTGGCGATAAAGAAAATTGTATTCTCTTCTATGCGTTCATTTTAACTAACTTTTATTTAAAGACCTTTGTAAGGGATACCTGACTGCGGACATAGATAATCAAATAAAAATTCACAATGGGTCAAATGAAACTATTTTTTTTGTATCATTTCATGGGATGTGCATATCACTGATATTGGTCACCATTTGTTGCCTATCCATAACACCCATTGGGAAGGTAGTGGCAACGCCCATCTTGAAAGCTGTGGTCCAGGTGGTGAACGCTCACAGTTCTGTGTTCCAGGATATTGACCCAGAGACAGTGAAGGAAATGGTGATTTGGTTCATAGTCAAGATGGTCTGGAACTTGGAGGGAATCCTGAAGAGGATAGTGCATTTGCTGCTTTGGTCCTTCCATGTAGTCTATGATGAAGTTGGAAGATGTTGTGAAATGAAAACTTTCTGCAGTTAAGTCTTGTACGCAATACACTCTGCAGGTGATGAACATTGTGAATGATCAAATTGTTCTGGTCGGCTAAATTTTGGACTGAAGTTTCTGTTCAATCAGTTGAAAAAGCTCAAATGATTATGTAATTTAAATTTCAAATGTGTTGTCGTAACCGCTTATGTTTGAATATCCAATGATTTAAAAATCAATTTACTCAAAGCAGTCCGCACCCAGAAAATTAGAATCCTCCTCATTTGCATCAGCTGAGGATTGCTCATCACATTTAGCCTGAATTTGATTGTGCTGGCTTCTGTGGTCACATGAGGTTATTCTTAATAACTTACAGGCACAGTTAATGGTAGTTTAAATCCTCAGTCAGATCTGATTCTCATACTGTTACAATTGCTTTAAATTATTTTGGTAATTTACATTACACCAATTATTTGAATGTATTTTTGGTTTAAATTAGTTTAATTCAATAATCCAGGGGCCACATTGGTAATGCTCCAGTTAACAATCACTGATCCTTGATTACACCACTCAATAGCACCAAGTTTGTGATGCAGTGGCAGTGTCCCTAACTCTGAGCCAGAGTACTAAAGTTCAAACACCATCTACCACCTGTGTAACTACATCTTTCAATAGGTTGATTAGAAATTACCTATACATCCAGGAATTTGCATTTTAATTTGTATGGGAACTAGGAGGTAACCTTGGGTAAAATCTATATAGTAACAAACACATTTTGCTGTTACGATGCAAATCTCAATGAGTCAAATTCAGATAACCCAAAACTCTGGTTATGTTGAAATTTCAGCCTTTTTGTTAGCCTTTTCAGAAATCAACTGGAAAGATGCCTGCTATAATCCACAAGTTCACTTTCCTGCATTTCCCCACAACCTTTGATTCCCTTACTGATTATAACCAAGACTGAGATTTTTACTTAATGGCCCAGCCTCAACAGCCCTTTGTGGTTAAAAAAAATCCATAGATTCACAACCCATTGAGAGAGAAATTACTCTGCATCTCCATCATAAAATGGTAACCCCTTACCCTGAGATATTCTCTCTCATCCTAGACTTTCCCACAAAGGGAAACAACCTTTTAGGTCATAGAGATTTTGCAGCACGGAAAGTGGTCATTTGGCCCATCATGTCCACGTCGGCCATCAAACATCCCGAATGGCACGGTGGGCGGTACAGTGGCAGTGGGTGGTATGGTGGCACAGTGGTTAGCACTGCTGCCTCACAGCGCCAGAGACCCAGGTTCAATTCCCGCTGCAGGTAACTGTCTGTGTGGAGTTTGCACGTTCTCCCTGTGTCTGCGTGGGGTTCCTCCGATTTCCTTCCACAGTCCAAAAAAAAGTACAGGTTAGGTGAATTGGCCATGCTTAATTGCCCGTAGTGTTAAGTGAAGGGGTAAATGTAAGGGAATGGGTCTGGGTGGGTTGCTCTTTGGAGGGTCAGTGTGGACTTGTTGGGCTGAAGGGCCTGTTTCTACACTGTAAGTAATTTAATCTAAAACCTTTTCTGAACTTGGCCTGTAGCGTTGAATGCTATGGTATTGCAAGTACTCACCTAGATGTCTCTTAAATGTTTTGAGAGTTCCTGCGTCTACTACCCTTTTAAGCAGTGAGCCCCAAATGCCCACAGCCACGATGATAAGATTTTTCCTTCAATTCCCTCTAAACCTCCTGTTCCTCAACTTAAACAGCCCTCTGGTTATTGATCACTTGAATAAGGGAAAAGTTACTTGTCTTTTGTATGCTTCTCAATCTGATTACACCCTTTTCTGCTCTAAGGAAAATGACTCCAGCCTATCAAGTCTCTCTTTACAGCTGATTTGCTCCAGTCCAGCCAACATCTCGGCAAATTTCTCCTGTAACTCTAGTGCATCCTAATGTGGCCAACAGAACTGTAAACAGTATTCCAGCTATGGCCTAAATAAGGTTCTGTGCAGCAGCATCGTAAACAAGATGCCTTCGTATTTTATGCCTTGATTAATAAAGACAAATATTGCATATACCTTCACCACCTTACCTATCTGTCCTGTTCCTTTTAAGGATCAGTGGACCTGCACACCAAGATCCCTTTCATCGTCTGTACTTCCTCGGGTCCAACCATTCAACATAAACTCCCTTGCCTGTTGGTCCTCTTAAAATGCAACAGCTTGCACTTTTCATGATTAAATTCCATTTGCTAGTGTTCAGCCCATCTGACCACCTCATCTATATTGTCCTGGAATCTAAGGCTTTCCTTCTTGCTAATTAGTTGAAAAGTGTGGGGCTGGAAAAGCACAGCTGGTCAGGCAGCATTTGAAAACCAGGAGATTTGATGTTTCGAGCATAAGTTCAGCGTATGCTCGAAACATCGACTCTCCTGCTCCTCAGATTCTGCCTCCCCTGTTGTGCTTTTCCTGCACCACACTTTTTGACTCTGATCTCTAGCATCTGCAGTCCTCACTTTCTCCCTCCTTCTTGCTAATTATCAAACCACCTATTTTTGTGTCATCTGTCAACTTACAGGCCATACCACCTACATTCATGATTAGATCATTAATGTACACAACAAACAGCAAAGAACCCAGCACCAAACTCTGTGGCACACTGCTGGACATCAACATGCAGTCACAAAACATGCTTGCCACTGAGCCAATGTTGGATCCAATTCACCAACTTGTTCTGGATCCCATGGGCATTAACGTCTTAACCAGTCAATCATGTGAGAATTTGTCAAAAGCCTTACTGAAGTCCATGTGCAACAGCTGCACCACCCTCATTGACACACTAGTCACCTTCTTGAAAAAAAAAGTCAAATTTATTAGACATGATATCTCGCTTTCAAAGCCATGATGACTATCTTTGATGAATCCTTTTTCTTCAAGTGGAGATTCCAATAGTTTCCGTACTACAGACATTATCTGACTGACCTGCAGTTTCCCAACTTATCCTGACCACCCTTCTTAAATAATGGTACCACTTTAACAGCCTTCAGTCCTCTGGCACTCTCCTGAGTGCAGAGTGAATTTTAAATGTAGTGTCAGAATCCCTGCAATCTCCTCTCACAGTCAGTGTTGGATAAATCTCATCTGGGCCTGAAGATATGTTCACGTTCAAGCCAGTTAAAACTGTTAACAAAGCTTCTCGTTCTTAATGATAAATTGTTTAAGTATATTTGAATCCCCCTTCCTCAGTTCTAGACCTGTCATCCTTCTCTATTGTGAATAGATATTCAAAGTATGACTTCAAAACTTCAGCTGTATCTTCCAGCTCCACATACAGTTTGTCACTTCAGTCTATAATAGGTCCTGCTATTTCACTGGTTATTCTCTTGCCCATAATATAGGGTTTTGGACTTTCCTTAATGTTAACTGCTAGTATTTTGTCATGCACTCACTTTTCTTTCTTAAATTATTCTTTAAGCAACCCTCTTAAAACACTCCCATAGGCAATCCACTCTTTTGAGCCTTCAGTATCTACCAGTAGCCTCCTTTATTTTCTTATCCAATCCCATATGTCCCTTGACATCTGGCTTCTTGCACCTGTTGACCCCACTGTTCACCATTATAGGAACATGCTTGCCCCACACTCTCACTATTACCCCTTTGATTGTCTCCCACTGCTCTGGCATGGAGTTTCCTGAACGTAGCTGCTCGCTGTCCACTTTGGCTTGATCCCTAATCATCTCATTAAAATCAGACTTTACCAAATTCAGAATCTTGATTTTGCTCTATCTATGTCCTTCTCTACAATTACCTTAAAATCTCATTGAATTATTGTCACTGTCACTAAAATGCTTCCTACTACATATCTGAAAATGTGTTGCTGGAAAAGCGCAGCAGGTCAGGCAGCATCCAAGGAACAGGAGAATCGACGATTCGGGCATAAGCCCTTCTTCAGGAAGGGCTTATGCCCGAAACGTCGATTCTCCTGTTCCTTGGATGCTGCCTGACCTGCTGCGCTTTTCCAGCAACACATTTTCAGCTCTGATCTCCAGCATCTGCAGTCCTCACTTTCTCCTACTACATATCTGCCTGGCTTTGTCCCTAAAATTAGGTGCAGCACTATTCCTCTCTTGCATGACTTTCAACATAGTAGCTTAAAAAAGCTCTCATAGACTCATTTTAAAATTTCTACTCCCTGTAAGCCTTTTCACATTTTGTCTATCTTAGTTAACATTGGGGAAGCTGAAATTGCCCATGGATATCACTCTATTACTTTTACACTTCTCTGAGATTTGCCGACATATCAGTCTTTGCATCTCTCTCTGACTGTTTGGAAGTCTATAGTACACCCCCAAGAAAGTGATTCTCCTCTTTCTGTTTTATGTTCTACTCATATGGCCTCATTTGATGAACCTTCTAGTTTATCATTTCTCATTGTACAAGTGATTTCTTGATTAAAATTGTGATACCACCCCGTTTTCTGCAACTCCCCACACTCCCCTGGAATATTAAGCTGCCAGTCCTGTCCCTCCCTCAACTAGATCTTTGTAACAGCAGTTGTATGACATAATTATATATTAGGCAACACCTTCAAGTATTCTGCCTTACCCACTTGACTCCTTGTATTAAAATAAATGCCATTCAGCCTTGCTGTGCTCACTTGTTCCTTAACTTGACTATATTTTTACTGCTTTATAGGCTGACTTTGTCCTTTTCTATACTTGTCTGTGCATCATCCTTTACGATACCTCTACGCTGCATCCCATCCCCCTGCCAAATTCGTCAAAACTCCATCAATCACACTCGTGAATCGCCCAAAAGAAGGTTGATCCTGTACAACAATCCAGGCCACAGCCACATAAACACCTGCCTGTACCCCTCACTATTCAATATCCGACCACTATTATTGTCTCTCCTTTGGTCAGCTGGGCTCTGACTGCACTCCTTAGAGAAACTGGCACTCTCATCATTCTCCAACACAGCAAGTATATTTTGAGTGGGATACACTCTGGGCATTCCCTACTACTAGTCTTCCACACTTCAAGTCCTCACATTTCCCCACATTATATTTCATCTGTTAAGTTATTGCCTATTATATTAATTTGTTTATATTCTTCTGCAAGCTCTTTGTGTCATCCTTACCACTTGCCTTCCCATCTTCTTTTGTATCATCCGCGCACTTGGCCATATACAAGCGTTTTCCTCATCCAAGCCATGAAATTATACTGTAAATAGTATGGTCCCAACACCAAATCTTGTAGCACTCTACTAGTTGCAAGTATCTGAAAATGGTCCCCTTATTCAACTGTCTTTTAATTATTAGGCAATCCTCTATCCATGATGATATACAACCTCCAATACTACAGGTGCTTATCTTTTTAAGTAGCATAATGTATGGTACCTTATTAAAGGCCTTGTGAAAATCCAAATAGATTACATCCACTGCTTCCCCTTTATCTATCCTGAGTATTACCTTCTCAAGGAATTGTAATAAATCCAAACAAAGTAGTTCATGATACAGCATGAAATCGCAGGCAAGCCTTCATTAAATATCAAGAGCTTGCTGAGAAACTCTGTAAGTATGGTTAAATCAAAGACAAAGTGATATCGGTATAACGAGTGGAAAATTATGACATGAAGCTAAGGAGTGGGATATTCCACTATCACATTTATGAAACATTGTGAAGTGCAATGTTTGAAAATCTTATAATAGTTTGACAAGCATTTTCTCCAGGAAGGAAGGGAATGGTAATGGCTGCCTCTGTGGATGGTGAAGAAGCTTTGCTTGGAAGGCAGATCGAACAGTCCAATCTGCAGGAAAAGGGAATCATCTTGGAAAAGATTTTGGACCCCTGCAGCAATAGATGATTTAACTGACTCAAGACATGACACAACATTGTTTTCTTGGGGTAAAGTGGTGAAAGTGTGGCAGATTGAACTGCAATGACAGATGATTAGCTGCAAAATGGTCTCATCCATGTCTTGAACACATATGCATGAAAGGAAATCTTTGACGTTGTAAAACAATTTGGTTTACTCAGTCTTTTTACCAGGTTGCTCTTTATAGTATAAAGTTTTAAGAATTATTTTATGGGATTTAAGCATTCCTCGCAAGTCCAGCATTGACAATTTATCCCTAATTCCCTAAATGGTCTTGAGCAGAGTGGCTTCCTTGACCATCACAGAAGGAAAAGAAGAGTCAGTCACATTGCTATAGTCTGGAGTCACATATAGGCCCAGACCTTAAGTAAAGACAACAGATTTTCTTCCCCAAAGGACAGTCATGAACTAAATGTGTTATTAGAACAATGAGGGATTGTTGTCATGGTTCTTGTTATTAAGGCTAGCTTTCAATTTCAGGCAGCATGTAGAACAGAAAAAGGTCAATTATTTTTCAGTACTTGTTAAAAGCAAGGTCAAGCCATGATAATGTTTGAACAAATGTGGGATGGAAATGTGTTGCTGGAAAAGCGCAGCAGGTCAGGCAGCATCTAGGGAACAGGAGAATCGACGTTTCGGGCATTAGCCCTTCTCCAGGATTCCTGAAGAAGGACTAATGCCCGAAACGTCGATTCTCCTGTTCCCTAGATGCTGCCTGACCTGCTGCGCTTTTCCAGCAACACATTTCCATCTCTGATCTCCAGCATCTGCAGACCTCACTTTCTCCTTTGAACAAATGTGCCCTTGTGATTCAGTTTGAGGATTTATAATATTTTCCTGATTATGTCTGTAAAGGAAACTCTCCTACATTTCTATGAATCTGCACCATACAGTTAAGTGCATCTTATTCTATTCATAAGTTCTATGACATTTAAGTCAATTCTCATTAATTAGCCACATATTCGGTCACTCCAAAAAATGTTATGTGGCTGTCATGATTGAATAGGTGGCAGTGTGAGCAAGTTGTTAGATATATGTGTGGCTAGCAACAGTTGTAAAAGTTTGACAATGCAGTAGAATATGTGAATATCAGGTATGTATTCTGTTTTAGGGAGCTGTAAGTGGATGAATGATGGTGGGTCGGGTTTGTGAATTGAGCATTAACTGAGACTAATGGTGTCTTATTCACAATCTGGCATTTGAAATCATATTGCCTGACCTTAATCATTGATGTGAGATCATTATGCTTCTTGTGGTGCTGTTTCAAGCTCTTTAGGGTTTGACTCCTGGAGTTAATCTCGGTGGTTTATTTACTTTCACTCCAACAGTGTTTGCAAGGCTGGCCTCCAACAAGAGGATAGAGGGCATCTGTTTACATTTTCATTTTACCTACGTGTCCTTCACTGAAGCATATGAATATCTTGGAACTTGCTCTCTTCCATGTCAAACCATCTTTCAGTGCTCCCCAAGCCAGAATGAGTTAATTCATGGCTTAATGAGTTAATTAACCAGAATGGTTAATTCATGCTGTAGCCACAATGCACTTTCCCTTTTAGAAGGTTTTAGCAGTACAGGATAACTTTAGTTGATGCAATCAGTGTATCAGATCCCTACTGAAGTGCCCAGCAACATGATTAACGCTGGATACTTGTAGAAATTATTTAAAACAGCAGATACTTAACATGGTGACTGGATTACATTTTCTATTTCCTGGAACAATCTAATTTCACCCTCTTATCCAGCTCTATAACCTCAAACCTTACAAACGCGTCTCTCAGCAGCTTGTACTTCGAAACCTAACATATTGTGCAATCCCCATTTTGCTCCCCTATTCTTAATTACAAACTCTGGATCAGTCTGTTCTACATCGTAAAGCCCACAGTCTCACAGACAGCATGATAAAAATAGAAAATTTCTGAGATAGTTACTGTGCTGTAAATGTCCCATATTTTACTTAATGGACTTCATTTAACCTTGGCTATTCACAAACACATTTCCATAGCAGCCAAAGCTAAAATATTTTGTGGAGGCAAAGTTCTCATCGAAGAAAAATCTATTGTATTGTGTAACAGTACCACCATGTTAAATGGGCTGAATTCAGAACAGATGTAATTGTTTGAAACTGTACATCCTTGAGTAAGTGTGGTTATCAGCAGGAGCAGAATTATATTGAACTGTAATCTGTAACAATAACCATAAAACCATGAGATCAGCACTAGTTCAATGAAAATCTCAGAACAACATGCTAGGAGCAAAAGTAGGCAGATTCAAAAATGAGATGCAAACCTGGAGCAGTGACAGCACAGGGGTAACTACATGCTGAACAGGAAGCAACATGCTACAGAAGGAGATGGGTGATTCCACAATCAATGGATCAGATCAAACTTCTGGAGACTTGAAACATTCACTCAGGAATGGAGAACACCTAACTAGAGGAGGTGGCTTCACTAACATCATCATCCTCAGTAATAGAAAAGCCCAGGAGTAGATCAGTGCAGAAGATGTGCCCCATCTATCTGATGAATTTCCTTTCACAAGATATTCTAAACTCATGAAGTCCTATCACCCAGAAGGATGTAGGCAGCAGACACATGGAAATACAATTCTTACATGCTTGCCACCAAATGTAATTTTATAAATCAGAACTATTTTTTGTTTCGGGAATTGTTCAGTATATGAACGAAATAAACTACAATCATACAGTATTATTTGTATTGGCACTGCTTCTTGGAAAGTGTGACTTCTTTCAGTACCATTATGACTTCAATAGTTGTTAGTCATACACCTTTTAAGATTGTTGCTTCTTCAGTTTTGCTGAGTCAAAATCCTGGAACTTCCTCCCTGGCAGCACCGTGTGTGTACCTACAACACATGCACTGCATTGATTCGAGGGGAGGTAGGGAAGGTGCATGGCAGATAGCATTGCTAGCAATGCTCATACGCCACAAAACAAATTTTAAAGAAAGTTGAGATGGCAGCAATGGGTTTATTCTGTTTTCATTTCTTATATTCCAAGCAAAATTTGATTACTTGCAATTAATTAAAAATATCTTTATATATACTGGGATTGAAGCCAATCATTGCTCCATTTCACTTCAACATAGGTGACCAAAGCTTTGAACAATTTTTCATGGGCACAATCCATTGTACCATAAGGAAAAATATTTGAGGCTGTTCATTTTGAACTTTTGCACCATTTTCATCATCCATTGTAATGTCATTAGGCCAGTTTTAATAGGTTTAGCTCTGCACTCACGGGGGCCACATGAATTCCACTCTCAAGTGACCTAGCGGCATTGTCATGAGGCTATTAACCCCTTTGTCATGAGGCTATTAACCTGGGCGGAAGGTAGGGGTTGAGGTAGGATTGCTACCACTGGAGGAATTCAAAAGCAGACACAGAAGCAGGTGAGTGTTGAAGTGGTCGGGATCGAAGATCTGCCTCGGATCTCTGAGACAACAGCACAGGGTATTTAGATATGTAGCCCTCACACCTTTCCTAGCACACCCCTATGATCATGGAGAGAGTGAGGATTGCAGATGCTGGAACTCAGAATTGAGAATGTAGTGCTGGAAAAGCACAGCAGGTCAGGCAGCATTCGAGGAGCAGGAGAATTGACATTTTGGGCTTAAGCCCTTCATCAGGAAGATGATTTAACACTGGTTCAATGAGAATTGCAGAACAACATGCCGGGAGCAAAAGTAGGGATATTCAAAAATGAAATGCAAACCTGGAGCAGTTCCTGATGAAGGGCTTATGGCCGAAATGTTGATTTACCTGATCCTCAGATGCTGCCTGACCTGCTATGCTTTTGCAGCACTACACTCTCGACCCCTACAATGTTCCAGATTCCCATGTTACCTTCACATCCCCCTGATTCCACATGTTTCCTCCATGCTCCTCATGCCCACATTCCACTCTCATGCCCTCCCCCCAACTCTATTATTGCTACTTACGTAGTACAATGGCAGAACTCGCGCCCCAGGCTGAGATGAAAAAGAAATGTCTAGCAATTCAGGAAAGCGCTCAGTCACTTGTGATACTGAAAAAAAATATGAAGTCTCATTCATGAAACCCATGTGAAAATAAATATATTTTCTCAAGTGGCCAATTTGTTGTGAAAACAAACATCTATTAACTAATCACAAAGGCAGCTAATCATTTTATAGGTTTTTAAAGCTGTCAATCAAAATCTGAACTCGGGCTCATGTTTATTGATTTTGAACATTTTAAAAAAACACAACTAATGGCCTCAGCTGTAACCAGAACCAATGAGAAATGATAACTCAAGCTAATTGAAATTGTAGGAACAAAATTGTTGCCAAAATAGTTTTTAAGAGTCTTTTAAAAAAAGGGCAAGAAAGGTCTTTTTAAACTCAGCACTAATTTTAAGTAGCCCTCCTGAGTTCTCATCTGTTTGATTCATATCCTGTCCCTCTTCCTTTCCCTCACTGGAAAATTAATGAGAACTGCCAAAAGTGGGGATGGGACTTCTGCATTCAGATATCATCTATGATTTTTAAAATGCTTCAGATTTGGCCCAACTCCTTGAAAGTCTGGCTCTAGGGACATGAATTCATTAAAACATTCTAACTGACCTGCAATATTTTTCAAAACGTAGAGTGCTGAACTTTCACAAGAATGAATAGTAGGATGCTGAAAATTCCTAAGATATCCTAATTGCTGTCAGAGCAGTGATGCAAACAAAATTAATGTAACTCCTTTCAACTTTGATATGCCATCGTGAGATGCATCTCAGTAATCAAACTGTCTTAAGACATTGATAGCTGAGAAATGGTCTCTCTTCATTGTGAGTTTTGCTGATGTTATATCATGTAAAATCTGAACCAGATGGATAAACAAAAGAACATAGTGAATATTTCTTTCAGGCATCACTTAAAATGAAAAGGTTTTGATTTGATTCTCTTCTGCAACTTAACCAGCTGCTTCCTAATAATATGTAAATTCTAAGATGCTGATAACCAAATGTTCTTAATAAAAATACACAATGGATTTTTCAATATTGTACATAGCTAAGCTTTATTGTATAGGAAATCCATTGCTGGGGATTCTAAAATGTAAATTTTCTTCCAAAATATTATTGATTTTTAATTTCCAATTTTACTTTATGGTAATGTAATTGGTGTTTTATTTGGTACAATTTGTAAGTTGTCATTATTAACATAAAAATGGGCTTAGCCCATTTTAAGTGAAGGTTTGAGTAAAGTTATGAAAAGCTGGATTCATGATTTGTCTTTGCCTGTTTTGTTTGCAAAGTCATTTATGTTTTTATTAAACAAGTCAATGCATTAATTAAAATAATAGCAAGGAGAGTTCATTCAAATACATTTGTTACTAATATTACACAATGCAATTATAACACAAAAGCTTTAATTAATCTAATATTTTAAAATTTTGTTCATGATGAGTTTCACCTGGCTGTCGTACAATAATAAAACACTGTAAATCTTATTTGTATCTACTGAGTGCATCATGACACAATCTCACTTGTGTGCTTTGATATTGATTTATTTCAAAACTCTCCCTGTATGTTTATAACCTTTTTTGGATTATTTGGGATTTCTTCATCATCAAGCCAGATGTATGAGGTAAGTAGGTCTGTTTTTGATTGTAAATAAGAACACATATTGATTTCAAATATGCAAACTTTGAACTGTAATTTCCTTTCCAGTAAAGACATCCAGCAGTTAAACACAATGTCCAGATGATAATTATCCTGTAATGCTTTCAAACATTGGTAAATCAGCTAACCAGTAATAAATGTCAAAACATTTGCTACAGTGGCTATGGGATACATGATTTTCAAAGGAAATGGCCCAGTGATATTTGATGAAAATGGAATTTAATCAATAGTTGCTACACATGTTTTGGTGGAGAACAGACAGAAATATACAAAGGATGTAGCAAACGTGCCAAGATTTCACCACATGAACACTTGACTGGGAATCTGTAAAGTGTTTCATGACTTACAGTAGATTGCAAGGTCAGGCCAGTCAAACAACAGCAGAGGCTACAGATGAATGTGAAAGTATAGTTTATAAGCTTGTCAAAAGATCACAGTACTCTGTAAGGACATGTTAGCATTAAGGTAGAAGTGAAAATTGCAGACTTATACAAGTTATATTATGTAAAGCCAGAATAAGAAATAAAATGTACTGTAAAATAAAATCTACATCTGCCAAATTGTCCTGTCTAATTCTCTCGATTTATGTTTAAGGGCAAACTCCAACATATAAAAAGAGCACATTCCGAAACAGATGGCATATTCAATGTGCAGAAAAAAATTCATTTGTTGGGTTCCACGGGAAATGTTTTTGATGGAATAATGCTCATCTTCCTACTCCTTGCATATTGACAATATGGGGATGACATGTTTGCCATTTCTGAATCCACAGCTGTATGTAAGAATTTCTTTACATGTTCTAAAGGATTCTGTACTGCTCTTAAATTTGTTTTTGAAATGGAATAGTCAACTGAGCCCCCTTTACTTGATCTCAGTTGAGAAATTAGCCAGAGGATCATTTATGTAACATATCGATGTTATCTATATCTAGTATCTAACACTTATCTGTCTTCAGTCGTCAATATATGCATTAGGATTCTTACAGCTCCATTCATTATGAAATTGGCTTTACCAGCAACTTCTTAAATTGGGATTGAGCCATGTGTTCAGCTTGCAAACGTACTGCTGAAATAAAGCACAGTAAAGGCTTCCTGCAGAATAATGGCTACACTGATCAGATTAATTCTCATGCTGACTCATGTATGGGCTCAAAGTCATCACAAGCCACAAGTAAAGCTTTTATTTACTCATGGGACGTAGGCATCGCTGACCTTATTGCCCATCCCTTGCTGCTTTTGAGACAGTGATGGTTTGCTGCCTTCTTGAACCACTGCAGTCCGTGTGTGGGTCCACCCACAATGCAATTGGGGAGAGTATTCCAGGATTTTCACCCAGTGATACTGGAGGAATAAGGGTTTATTTCCAAGTCAGGATTGTGAGTGGCTTGGAGGGGAACTTGTATGTGGTGATGTTCCCTTGCCCTTCCAGATGCACGTGGTCAGAATTTGGAAGGTGCTGTACAAGGATCTTTGGCGAATTTCTTCAGTGCATCTTCTAGATAGTACTGAAAACAAATACTGGAGATCACAACTGGTTAGACAGTATCCATGGAGAGAGAGCAAGCTAACATTTCGAGTCTAGATGACACTTCATCAGAGCTGAGGTGAAGTGTGGAGGGAAGAGCATTTATGCTATATTGGTGGGAGGAATGTGGGGCAGGTGGAGTGTGGAGTGCTGGTTTAGAAAAGATGTTGATAGTTCAGATTAAGTGATCAGAATATGAGAATGGCAGAACAATGGTGCGTCTAATTGCCAGAATTGAAAGAGAAACAGTACCATTGGGGTAGAGGGAGGGGTGAGAGGGCATGGTGATAAAGAATGTAACAAGTAAAGCTAAAAGAAATAGAAGGAATGGGAGTTGCTTTCCAATTTAAAGATGTTGAACTCAGTATTAAATCCAGAAGGCTGGAATATGCCTAGTCTGAAGATGAGGTGTTGTCCCTCCAGTTTGCACTGTGATTCACTGGAGCATTGCAGCATGCCATGGACAGACATGTGGACATGTGAACAGGATGCTGTGTTAAAATGACTGGCTATAGGAAGTTTGGGGTCATATTTGCACACAAACCAGAGGTGTTCTGCAAAGCAATCATCCAGCCTGCGTTTGGGTTGTAGTGTAGGCCACGTTGGGTGCAGCGAATACAATATACAAGATTGGAGTAGGTGCAGGTGAAATGCTGCTTTACCTGAAAAAACTGTTTAGGCCCTTGAATGCTGAGCAGGGAGGATGTGAATGGGTAGGTGTTGGACCTTCTATGGGTACATGAAAAGATGCTGTGGGAAGGGGTGGGGTAATGTTGGTGGTGGTGGAATGGACTATGGTATCCCAGAAGGAATAAGCCATTCGAAATGTAGACAGGGGAAGATGTATTTGATGGTGACATTCTGCTGGAGTTGTCAGAAATGGCAGAGAATGGTCCCTTGATTGCAGAGGCTGGTGGGATGAAAAGTGAGGACAAGGGGGACCAGATCACGCTGTTGTGAGTAATGGGTAGAAGCACAGGTGATAGTTTGGATGTCATTGAAGGCCCTGTCAACCTCAGTGGGCGAGAAACCAGGTTAATGGGAGAAGCAAACCATGTCAGCAGCACTGTTTTGAAAGGTGACATTATTCATACAGATGCAATATAGTCGAAGGAACTGAGAGAATGGGATGGAGTCCTTGCAGGACGTGGGGTGTGACGAGCTGTAGTGAGGATAGCTATGGGAGTCAGTGACTTTGTAGTGGCTAGCAGTAGACAGTTTATTCCCCAAATAGAGTCAGAGAGGTCAAGGAAAGGAAGGGAAGTGTTGGAAATGAATGGTGTGAAAGTCAAAGAGGAGTGAAATTTGGAGCAAAATTTCAAGGTACTGATAGGAGCGTGAAGCAGTCATCAATGTACTGAAAAAGAGTTGTGGGAGTAGGCCAGTGTAGGACTAGAACAATGATTGTTCCACATACCCCATAAAGGGGCAGGCATAACTGGGACCCATGCGGGTGCCCATAGCCACTTCTTTGACTTGGCAGAAGTGAGATGAATTAAAGGGGAAATTGATCAGTGAGAGAACAAGTTCAGGCAGGTGGAGGAGTGATGGTGGATTGGGAGTGCTTGGGCCTCTGGTTGAGGAAGATGCTGAGAGTTTTCAGACCATCCTGGTGGAGAATGTCAAAAATCACACAACACCAGGTTATGGTCCATTGGATGCACTCACAACCATCTGATGAAGGAGCAGTGTTTTGAAAGCTCGTGTTTCCAAATAAAGCTGTCGAATTATAACCTGGTGTTGTGTGATTTTTAACTTTGTCCACCACAGTCCAACACCGACACCTCCAAGTCCTGGTGGAGAATGGAGGTATAGAAGGATTGGACATCCATGTTGAACAGGAGGCAGTTTGGGCCAGGGAACTGGGAATTGTCAATATGGTAGAGGGTATCAGAGGAATTGCGGATGTAGGTGGGCACAGTCTGGAGAGAGAATGGAGTCAAGATAGGAGGAAATGAGCTCAATAGGGCAGGAACAGGCTGATATGATGGACCTACTGGAGCAGTCTGGTTTGTGGATTTTGGGAAGGAGGTAGAAGTGGGCTGTCTGGGGCAAGACTATAGGCTTGGAGGCAGTAGGGAGGATAATCTACAGAGCTAATGAGGTCGGTAACAGTCCTGGCAACAATGGCTTGATGTTTGGATGTAGGGGTGGGAGGAAGAAGTGTCTGACTGTGTCGAGCCTCTGCAAGGTAAAGGTCAGTGCGCAAGACTACAACAGTGCCACCTTTGTTGGCCAGTTTGATAATAAAATTAGGGTTGCACCTGAGAGAGTGAAGTGCAGCAATTTCAGAAGGGGACAAGTTAGAGTGGGTAAGAGGATCAGAGAGATTGAGATGGCTGATGTCACAGCAGTTTTCAATGAAGAGATTGAGGATAGGTAAGAGGCCAGGGGAAGGGGTCCAAGTGCAGGGTGAATACCGGAGATAGTGAAGGGATTAGTGAAACAAGGAGGGTTTTTTGGGGGGTGGGGGTGAGTCCTGCCAGAATAAGTAAGCGTGGAGATGCAGGTGGTGGAAAATTAGGTCAACCTCATGATGAGCCCAAAATTTATTAAGGTGAAGGCATAAGGGTACGAAGCTGAGTCCTTTGCCAAGGACAGTACATTCAGCCTCAGAGAGGAGCTGGTTACATGGCAAGGGAGGCAGAAAATGATTGCATCTGAGGGCTAGGAAGGGGTGAACGCTAAGGGGTGGTTCGCAGGATGGACGTTAGAGTCCATAAGTTGCTGGAGCCTGATGTCCGAAAGAAAGAGAAAAAGACTTTTGCTGAGGCAACGGATGAAGTGAAGGATGAAGTGAAACAGGAGAACGGCACAGCTTTGAGAGAGCGTGAGTCAATGCTGCTGCACAGCGGCATAGAGTGTGCACGGCGTTGATCATGGATTGCAAAATGTGGCAGGAACAGCAAACTGAAGAACCTTGTATGTCCTGGAGATATTTATAATCCTGGGGTGGATTTGAAACACGAAGGGTTAAACTTGAAATCCATTTGGGCTCTGTCTGAGTCATTAGCAGTTGCTGAGAAAGGACACATGGCTGTGAAAGTGAATGTTGGCAAACACCTTATTGAACACCAGCAATGAAATGGAGAGCAACGGAGACATAAACGGTAAAGAGAGACAACCGAATTCCTGTCATAGGGATGAGTAAAACCTCTTAAGGGTAAGCATTCCTTGAAGGGACATGGCAGTTAATTAAACACAATGTAGGAGCAAATTACTGCAGATGCCAGAATTTGTACTGAAACAACAAATGTTGGCGATCACAACAGGTCAGGCGGTAACCATAGAGAGAGAGAAGCTAATGTTTTGAGACTAGATGACTCTTCATCAGAGCTGAAGTGAAGTGTGAAGGGGACACAGAGTATATACTGCTGCTATTGAGCATTAGTGGTGGAAGGAGTGGATATTTGTGAATGTACTGCCATTGTCATGGATGGTGTCAAGCTACACTCACCCAGGCAAATAGGAAATATTCTATCATAATCGTGACTTGTGCCTTGTTGCTGGTGGACTCACAATAGTATTCCTAGTCTCTGATTTACTCATACAGTCATCGTGTTTATATGGCGAATCCAATTCCATTTCTGGTCAATGGTAACTTCCAGTATGCTGATAGTTGGGGATATAGTGATGGTAATGCCATTGAATATTGAGGGTGTTTGTGAGATTGTCTCTCTTTGGAGATGGTCATTACCTGGCATTTCTCTAGCATAAATGTTACTTGCCATTCTTCCAACCAAACCAGATCTTTTTGCATTTGAACATGGCTGCTTCAGTTTCTGAGAAGTTGCAGCAGTTACAGAAGATTGTGCAATCATCAGCAAACATGCCTATTCCTGACCTCATGGTGTAGGTCATCGATGAAGCAGTTGAAAATGGTTGCACTTAGGACACTAGCTTGAGGAACTTCTGCAGAGATGTCCTGGAGCTGAGATAACTGACCTCCAATGACCATAGCCATTTTCCTATATGCCAGGTATGATTCTAATCATCTGAGAGCTTTCTCCCTCTTCCTATTTATTTCAGTTTTGCGAGGGCCCCTTGATTCCATGCTTTGTCAAATGCAGCCTGGATGTCAAGGGCTGTCACTCTCATCTCACTGCCTGATTTAAAACTTAAATAAAGCTTTAAAGACAGTCAACATTAACTGGTACATGCTCCATGGCATACCACTACCTTGGAGAGTCCACTTCCAAATTTCCTGATGAGTGCAAGATGAAAATCCTCATTAAAACATGTCTTGCAGCAAACTTATTTGATATAAAGAATCAACAGTTGATTATTTCTAGAAAACTGGTCTTGGGAGGTGTGAATGGAACTACTGGCATTTGTGCCAGCATCATTATGGCTCCTCTTTCAATATTATTTCTAAACATACCCTAAGACATAGTAACAGGATGTTTAAAGTTCATTTTTGAGTACTTAAGGAGAGATCTGCATCAAAATACAAGATCTGTATAATTTGGTACTCACCTTGAGGCCAAATATTGCGTAAGGCTTTGCCTGACTAATCGTCCAGTTTTCCCACTATCTCACTATTACCCATGTTGCTTAAATCCATTTGAAGCTCTTTCTATCATTTCTATAGGACTCAATGTTTCTTTCTGAATGACATACTGATGACAGAGTCTTCTCAAGCTTTTGAATGTTTCAATGATTTTATCCGTATATTGTTAGGATGTTGATGATCATTGTTAAAATGTAATAATTTGTTCAATATTTGTACTTGTACAGTATTGTCAAACTCAGTGGACAGACCTATCTATGGACTCAAAATTAGAGTGGTGCTGGAAAAGCACAGCAGGTCAGGCAGCATCTGAGGAGTAGGATCTATGGTAAGAGTCTCTGTTATTGTATCATCATATCTGGTTGCATGCCTCCCTTTGTTCTGCATTCAGTTTTACTTCAAAAGGTTTAACTGTAGATTTATTTTGGTTGATGATGAAGAAATATGTATCAGCAAATAATGTTTCAGTAAAAAATTCTATTCCACAGATTACATATTCAAATTTGTGAGTCTCAAGGGGCACAAAAAGATTTATACAATGTAAACAGTAAATATGATCATGTTAACTGTAAGGGACATATATGGAAGCACTTATAACTTTTTGTGATTAAGAAAACATGTGATATTATATCTACAGAATATTGTTCATCTTTCCCTATTTTTAAATTCTGTTTTGGAAATTTGGTATCATCTGTTTTAAAATATTATTCAAAGTCAAAGCCACATCTACCATATGGACAAATTATCATGCTGAAACCATTTTTTTCCAATCGGTAAATTTTGATTGATGTAGCAATCTCAACAATAGAATATGCCCTTTGGTTTTCCTATTGCATATTTGTGAATTCAAGGTGAAGGTTCAGGATGAATATTCAAGACTCACAGTGTGGCATATATGACAATGCTAGGCAAAAGTGAGTACTGCAGATGCTGGAAATCAGTCTCGATGGACATAAAAGTTAAAAATAATATACTCTAGTTATTCATACCTTTTCTAAAATCACAATTGTGTTCATAACTTTGAAGTATTCTTCTGGTGCCAATTTGTGAATTTTAGCTGTTTTGCAAATCTTGCTCACTAATTATCTGCAGCACCATTGACTTTATACTGAAACATAAAATGGCAACTATAGTGTAAGAAAAAGGAAGCTTTCTAATTGTTTTAATACAATTCCTTCACAAAAGAAATTGGTTCTTTTGGAAAAGCTTCAATAAAGTAAGCAAGGCTTACCACCATTTCATAACAGGATGCCCGGAATATTCAGCCATTTTCAGAAAACGGTACCAGGGATGTTTCACCAAGTAAATAATAGATAAGAATGGAAAGAATAAATGATTATAAATCAGCAACACTCCCCTGTGGGATAAATAAAACCCTGTAAGTCCATTTTATGTAGCAAGATCCATTAGGCAGGAACTCAGTAAACCTGATTTTGATGCTCTAAATCTAAGGGGAATTCATTACTGTGTTACTGGTTTCCAGTTGCACATAAGAAAGCACATCAGTAAACAGAAACAGTTTTCAGTTATAGCTTAGCAAGATTGTTCTTTTCTCAATAGTTTAAATTCTGATTACTTCATACCAAACACAATTGCAAAATTAAACCGTATCTCAGCATAAAAAATGCTCTAAAATCAATTTATTAGATAGATATCTGTTTGATTTCATTTTGAGGATAAGACATTCCCTCAATCAATGTGACACACTGTTCTCAGCCAAAACTGTAGTTAGATTCCATGCTGCTACAAAACTAGTTAACATGAGGTATGTTGCTGTATGAAAGTAATTCTCTGCCAGAATCAACTTCCCGCAACATGCCTCATCGCATTGACAAAATCGATCCGAGCAAATTGACTCATCATGTCATGTTCAAACATCACTGAACACAACTTAAAATAACTCTGTTTTCATGAGTAAGAATGGAAAATAGTCTCAAGATTTTCATCCAAAAATGAATGGATGGAAGTTTTCATGACTTTGTTCTGCTGAAGAACCCTTGCACATAGTGGGCTACAGGAAAATCACAGGTGCATGACCTAATCCATACCATTCATTAAGCTGATTGGTGAAAAATCTCCAGCAAGGTGCCGTAATTATCCAATTATCATTGAAAAATTTTACTTCATAGGCTGAACGGGCAGATTGCTGAAGTGGACGACATAAGTCGGTTTTAAAAGTCCATGGACTCTGAGTGTCTGAAGCTTTGCTGTAACTATGGAGTCCTGTTCATCTGACTGCAGATGAGATAGCGAAATGTGAAGGTAATTAATTTGTACCAAACACTTGGCTATTGACTTTAATGTTGACAATATGGCACAACTTATGTGTGTATCTTTAATTCAATAACTCTTATTCCAATTGGGCTGAGTGTAGCTTGGCAATTTTGGATATAATTTTGGAGAAGGAAGGTATTGATGGAAATGGTGACAATGGAAGAAGGCAGTTTTGATGTCTTAGAAAGGAATGTGTATTTTGGACTTCACAAAGCCTTCCTGGTCTGAGTAACTCTTACATTGTTACCATTGCAAAAGTTTGTGCTTGAGAATTTGTAAGTTGGAGCAATGTTCTCTTACCCCTGGCAGTGTACCAACTGCTATAGCATGCTATCCTTTCTTACCAATTTGCTTTTGGAAATGTATTTATTTATTTATTGCTTTTGTATATAAAGTACACCTTTCTAAAAGTACTGAGAATTAAAGGTGTCAGAAAATATCCAATGTAATTATCTTGGCACAAATCCTCAGCTGATTAATAGAATGTTATGATGTGATGGAATGACAACACAGAAGGAGACTATTTGGTCTTGAACGGCTGTAATGAATGACTCTTTGAAAGAAGTAATTAAATTAAATCCATGTTTTATGGGCAAGACACTGCAAATTATTTTCCTTTTCAAGGGTTTATCCAACTCCCCTTGAAATGACTATTGAATTTTGCAAAAATAAGCATAGAATTTTACAGCACAGAAACAATTACAAGGGATCCCAACTTACGAATGACAGACATACTTACTCGTACTTATGAATACAATTCCGTACAGGGGTGTAATTTTAAATATTTGACCAACAAACATTTCCTGTACTAATGAGCAGCTGCTTTATTTTGTCCTGCATTGTTTTCCAACCTACATACAAACTGACTTGTGAACAGACTCAGGAATGGAACCTTCGGGGACTGTCTTCATTTGTCTGAAATGTTATTGCTCTACACAAGCCTCCTTCCATGTTATTGCTTTAGTCTTTCCAAAATATCTTTCTTTTAATTTTTGCCTCATGTATTTATTTCCCTTCTATCTATCTATCTATGCTAATCAGCTGAAAAACCCAGCTAACACTTTTCACTTTCTAACATTTTCTGAAAGTAGAAACTTTTCCTAAATTCCTTGTTAGATTTATTAATAATTATCTGATATACATGACCACTAGTTTTGATTTCCCTATTGTGGAAATATCTTTTTTGTATAATAATTTTAAAGAGAGGAGGTTGAAGCTCCCATCTACATCAATGGAGCTGAGGTTAAAAATGTCAAGTTGTTTGGAGTGATGATAACCGGCAACCTATCTTGCATATCCCATGTAGATGCGATGATCAAGAAGGCACAACAACACCCCTTCTTCCTCAAAGTTAAAAATCACACCACATCTGGTTATAGCCCAACAGATTTATTTGGAGACACAAACTTTTGGAGCACTACTCCTTCATCAGGTGATTATGGAGAATAAGATTGTAAGACACAGAAGTTATAACAAACATTTACAGTATGATGTAACTGAAATAACATATTGAAAAAGACTTACTGCCTTCCGAAGATACACAAAGCCAGTACACCAGGACGTCCCATTGTATCAGGCAATGTAACTCTGTGTGAGAACATCTCTGGCTATGTCGAAAGCATCTTGAAACCCATTGTGCAGGGGACCTCCAGCTTCTGCCATGACACTACAGGTTTCTTACACAAACTCAGCACCCATGGACCATTCAAATCAGGAACATTCCTCATCACAATGGATGTTTCCACACTCTAAACCAGCATCCCCCACAATGACGGCATCGCGGCAACAGCCTCAGTACTCAACACCAACAATTGCTAATCTCCGAGCATCGTCCTACAACTCATCTGCTTTATCTTTGATCACAACGTCTTCACCTTTGACAACCAGTTCTTCATCCAGACACATGGTACAGCCATGGGGACCAAATTTGCCAACAATTTCATGCACAGGTTCGAACAAGACTTCTTCTCTACACAGGACTTCCAACCAACACTATACACCTGGTGCATTGATGATATTTTCTTCCGCTGGACCCATGGAGAGGAGTCACTGAAAGTATTACACAGTGATATCAACAAGTTTCATCCCACCATCGAACTCACCATGTACTACTCTCTACTATCTGTCTCATTCTTGGACACATGCATCTTCATCAAGGATGGACACCTCAGCACCACATTCTACCGCAAACCCATGGATAACCTCATGATGCTACTCTTCTCCAGCTTCCACCTGAAACATATTAAAATGGCTATCCCCTATGGACAAGCCCTACGCATACACAGGATCTGTTCAGATGAGGACGAACATGACGGGCACTTGGAAATACTCAGGGATGTGCTCATAAGAACAGGGTGCAACGCGCAACTCATCGACCAACAGTTCCGATGTGCCACACAAGGAACCGTAATGACCTCTGCAGGAGACAGACACGAGCTGCAACCGACAAGGTACCTTTCATTGTCCAGTACGTCCCAGGAGTCAAAAAATTACACCATGTTCTTCACAGCCTGCAACACATTAACAATGAGGATGAGCACCTCGCCAAGACCTTCCCCACACCTCCACTTCTTGCCTTTAAACAACCACCAGACCTCAAACAGATCATTGCTTGCAGAAAACTGCCCAGCTTTCAAGACAACACCATACAATCTTGACAGTAGACGCTGCAAGACGTGTCAGAGTGTCAACACGGATACCACCATTACACGTGGGGGATACCTCACATTGTGTACATGGCAAGTACTCATGCGACTCAACCAACATTGTCTATCTCATACGCTGCAGGCAAGGATGCCGTGAGGCATGGTACGTTGGCGAGACCAAACAGAGGCTATGGCAATGGATGAATGCACACTGCAGAACAATCAACTGATAGGAGTGTTCCCTCCCAGTCAGAGAACACTTAAGTGGTCTGGCACATTCGACCTCGGACCTTCAGGTGGTGTCCTCCAAGGCGGACTTGGGGACAGGCAACAACAAAAAGTGGCCGAGCAGAGGCTGATAGCCAAGTTCAGTACCCATGAGGATGGCCTCAACTGGGACCTTGGGTTCATGTCACACTATAGGTGACCCCCATTGCACTGTACACACAGACATAGAGACAACAGACAGACAGACACACACACATACAGACTCTCTCTCATAAACTCACACATACACTCACGCGCACACCCTCTCACAGACTTAAACCCCTTTACACTCACACTCACACACATACACACACCTTCTCACAGACACTCATAATCCCCCCCTTCAACACACACACACAAACCCACATGTACACATATACATATACTTCTGTGGGGTGAATTTGTACTTGCAGAATTACATTTTACTTTACTCAAAAACTGCATGAATCCATGTAAGATTCTGTAAATCCGTTTTGAGATTAGAATCAATCTGACCATTGTGGCACAGACAGCCCCACAGGGAGTTAACACCTTCAATACTTTATCTGAGCTGACATGACACCAAATGTTAAAGTGCACTTGAGAATGTAATTTTTAAAAAAGGTTTTGCGATTTACATATGAAAGAACTGAAATCAACATGGTCACTCTAAAAGATGGCAGACTTAACAAACAATCCGGGTCTTTTTCAATATATAATTTCAGTTACAGCACGCTGCAAACTTTTGCTATAAATTCTGTGTCCTACAATCTTATTCTCCACAATCACCTGATGAAGGAGCAGTGCTTCCAAATAAACCTGTTGGACTATAACTTGGTGTTGTGTGACTTTTAACATTGTACACCCCAATCCAACATCGGCTTCTCCATATCATGTTCTTTCTCAGGCGGCTCAGGAAATTTGACATGTCCAAAAGGACCCTCACCAACTTCCACAGATGAACCATTGAAAGCATACTGTCAGGGTGCATAATAGCCTGGTATGGCAACTGCTGTGCCCAGGACTGTAAGAAACTACAGAAGGTGGTATGCACAGCCCAGACCATCATGGAAGCCAACCTTTCATCCATGGACTCCATTTACACAGCTCATTGCTATGGAAATGCTGCTAACAGAATCAAAGACCCATCATACCCTAGTAATGATCTCCTACAACCTCTTCTAATACAGAGGCTTGAACACATGCACCAGCAGGTTCAGGAACAGCTTCTTCCCGGCTGTTATTAGACTGATGAATGGACCCTCTAGCCTCAAATAGTGCTGACTTTGCTGAAGGTGATCTCGCCTGGCACACAGCCTGTGCAATGCAACCTGTATACATCTGTCTAAGCTTTTTTTTTAAACAGCCTTTGATCTGTACATCCTTGCTTACTATGATCTGCCTGCACTGCTTGTAAACAAAGCTTTTCCCTATACTTCGGTACACGAGTCAACAAATCAAATCAATCAATCAATGGAAGATTTACAAAATCATGCAGGGGGTAAGTCAAAACTAGGGGCCATAATTTTAAGGTGAGGGGGGAAGCTTTGAAAAGGACACAAGGCGCAATTATTTTACACAGAGAATGGTTCGTGTGTGGAATGAATTACCAGAGGAAATGATGGATGCATGTACAGTTACAACATTTAAAAGACATTTGGATAAGTATGAATAGAAAAGGTTCAGAGGGATACGGGTCCAACTAGGGCAAGTGGGACTAGTTTAGTTTGGGAATACAGTCAGTATGGACTAGTTGGACTGAAGGGTCTGTTTCCATGCTGTATGACTCTATGACACTATGATTGTATGTACCATGTCACTTCCCAATCTCATTTTCTTTAAGGGAAACTGCTTTCAATGCACTTTTATGGAGTACATTCAAGATCCCAACAACATGCAGCATTTAAAACAAAGCATTTTAAAAAAATCTTTTTGGAACAGAGTTAGAAGTTACAGGTAGCTCTTTGAATTAAAATGAATAAATACAAAATGAAAAATAATTGTTCCTTAGTCACAAATGGGTGAAGAATAACGTTCAGGTTCAATGGTAGAATTGCGAAGGTGGAGAAACATTGTAGAATTTTGCTTCATTGCCAATGAGAATTTTTGCTGAGCAGATTTAATGGGCTAAATTATCAAAAGTAGACTATGGAAGAAATAATGGCTTGTCTAATGGTCTTTTCTTGAAAATCAGTTGCATTTCCTTCTGACTTTATTTATTTTCTTTCCAACTTTGTAAATACTTAGATCCTTTTTCACGTCAAATGATTTAATGAAAATTCTCTTTCAGTGAATTATGTTTACTAGTTTATGTTGATCTTATTGTTCTCTTAAAAAAATTGCTAAGTCCAAGCACTTGGAATATTTCAAATGTAGAATCAGAATTTAGAATTTGTATGTTCGTATGTAGAATTTTGCAATAGGTGGAGCAAGAAAAAAATAAGAAAGGGACTATAGAATACTAGAAGTAAATGTTCAGAAAAAGGAAAAGATTAGCAAAAACAAATTTGAGCCCATTATGTATCAGAAGAGTGTAAATGGAGCATGTAAACGGCAGAGAAACAAAAATACTTTGTGTTTGTTTTCACAAAGGAAAATACTCCCAGAAATAATGATTAATCTAGGGCCTAACCTAGTATAAATAAGGATTGGCAAAATATTAATGATAGTTTTTGAATAAAGGGAAATGAAGGGGCTATTAATTGATAAGTCCTCGGGACCTGTCAATAAAACAGAATTTAGTTACGCAAAATAAAGAAACCTCATAAAAGAAAATAAATCGAATTACCTACCTCTAACCCTGTTTGAAAGAGTCCAAATGCCTGGCAAAACAAAATCCAATCTATTTGCCAAGGCAATCACTTTACAGTTAATCAAAATTCAGAGAACAATTCCTTCCTGATTTAAGAGTACATAGAGATATACAGCACCGAAACAGAATCTTCGGTCCAACCCGTCCATGCCAACCAGTTATCCCATCCCAATTCAGTTCCACCTGCCAGCACCCAGCCCATATCCCTCCAAACCTTCCCTTTTCATATACCCATCCAAATGACATTTAAATATTGCAATTGTACTAGCCTCCACCACTCCCTCTGGTAGCTCATTCCACACAAGCACCATTCTCTGCATGGAAAAGTTGCCCCTTAGGTGTATTTTATTTCTTTCCCCTCTCACCCTAAACCTATGCCTTCTAGTTCCCAACTCCCGCTCCTCAGGGAAAATACCTTGTCTATTTACCCTATCTATGCTCCTTATGATTTTATAAACCTCTGTAAGGTCACCCCTCAGCCTCCAATGCTCCAAGGAAAACAGCCCTAGCCTATTCAACCTCTCCCTATATCTCCTCCACACCTGGCAACATCCTTGTAAATCTTTTCTGAACCTTTTTGTTTTCTTCTTTTTTTTTTAACCTCTTTTTTAAATATATTAACCCCTACACTACCACCTAAGTGCGGTAGTGCTTATTTTTTTCCCCAGCACCCATGGTGTGTGTGTGCAGGTGTGAGACACAGTGAAAGACACAAAGTGCACGAATCTTTATTCAAATTCCACCACCAGGAAGATAGGAAAACACCCGGATGGCCAGTGACAAACACTGCCCTTCACATCAAAGGACAGTGCTGTGTGATCAAAACAGTGAAGGGGAGGGTGTTCTGAACCCTTTCAAGTTTCACAACATCCTTCCAATAGGAAGGAGACCAGAATTGCATGAAATATTCCAACAGTGGCCTAACCAATGTCCTGTACAGCCGCAACATGACCTCCCAACTCCTGTACTCAATTCTCTGACCAATAAAGGAAAGCATACCAAATGCCTTCTTCACTATCCTATCTATCTGTGACTCTACTTTCAAGAAGCTATGAACCTGCACTCCAAGGTCTCTTTCTTCAGCAGCACTCACTAGGACCTTACCATTAAGAGTACAATTTCTGCTAAGATTTGCTTTCCCAAATGTAGCACCTCGCATTTATCTAAATTAAACTCTATTTGCCACTCCTTCACCCATTGGCCCATCTGATCCTGTTATAATCTGAGGTAACCATCTTCGATGTCCACTACACCTCCAATTTTGGTGTCATCTGCAAACTTACTAACTATACCTTTTATGCTCACATCCAAATCGTTTAGATAAATGCCGAAAAATAGTGGACCCAGCACCAACCCTTGTGCATCTCTTCGGTTATGGTCCTTTGAGCTTTAAAGTCTTCTTTCTTTGACTCATAAGCAGAGATCATAGACTTTATCAGCTTTGAATAACCAATAAAAACACTTATAGTCTGAAAGTCTTCATAAACTGAAATCGTTACACTGAGGTACCAAGGTAACTTATTCCTTTAACTGCTCTGAACAAACATTTTCTCTTTGGAGAATCTATACTAATAGCAGAAGCTATTGGCTAAACTTGAAAATATATGCTCATTTTTGATTGAGCTAATAGCTTATTTTTGTTTCCTTGTTTGGTTGTAAGCAAAATTTCATTAATACTCCAGGAGGCCTTGAGTCATTTGGTCTTTGCTGCATACTGGTTTAACATCATGGTTCTGAAAAGACTGGCCTGACTTAATTATTAAATCTTCTCACCAAAAAAAAAATGACCAACACTCATATTCCACTAGTTTGAAATAAACAAAAATGTACATTACGTATCTTTCATCACACCAGAAACTATGTTCAATTACTGGGCTGCATGAAGCATGACATACTGATGGAAGCGTGTTACTGTATGTAACCAAGCAGCCTAACATTAGACCTGACACTGAATTGGCTCTAATATATGCATATGTCAAGACCTAGAATAATCTCCTCAGAGCTTTATCTGAATCTCTGGATTAATAGCCTAACAATAATATGGTGTACCATTGCCTGCCCTCACAAAGTTCAGCCAGACAACAGTCCTAGACTTCAAAACATTCAGAAAACTAACAGCACCAATTTGTTTGAGTAGAGATATTTTAAGGAGAAAGTGAGGTCTGCAGATGCTGGAGATCAGAACTGAAAATGTGTTGCTGGAAAAGCGTAGCAGGTCAGGCAGCATCCAGGGAACAGGAGAATCGACGTTTCGGGCATAAGCCCTTCTTCAGGAATGAGGAAAGTTTGTCCAGCAGGCTAAGATAAAAGGTAGGGAGGAGGGACTTGGGGGAGGGGCGTCGGAAATGTGATAGGTGGAAAGAGGTCAAGGTGAGGGTGATAGGTCAGACTGGGGTGGGGCGGAGAGGTCGGGAAGAAGATTGCAGGTTAGGAAGGCGGTGCTGAATTCGATGGATTAGACTGAGACAAGGTGGGGGGAGGGGAAATGAGGAAACTGGTGAAATCTGAGTTCATCCCTTGTGGTTGGAGGGTTCCTAGGCGGAAGATGAGGCGCTCTTCCGCCAACCGCCCTTGAGCCCCGCCCCTCCAACCGCCACCAGGACAGAACCCCACTGGTCCTCACCTACCACCCCAACAATCTCCATGTTCAGCGCATCATCCGCTGTCATTTCCGCCACCTCCAAACGGACCGCCTTTGAACCCCGCCCCTCCAACCGCCACCAGGACAGAACCCCACTGGTCCTCACCTACCACCCCACCAATCTCCATGTTCAGCGCATCATCCGCCGTCATTTCCGCCACCTCCAAACGGACCCCACCACCAAGGATATATTTCCCTCCCCTCCCCTATCAGCATTCCGTAAAGACCACTCCCTCCGTCACTCCCTCGTCAGGTCCACACCCTCCACCAACCCAACCTCCACTCCCGGCACCTTCCCCTGCAACCGCAGGAGGTGCAAGACTTGCGCCCACACCTCTCCCCTCACCTCCCTCCAAGGCCCCAAAGGAAACTTCCATATCCGCCACAGATTCACCTGCACCTCCACACACATCATCTATTGCATCCTCTGCACCCGATGTAGCCTCCTCTATATTGGGGAGACAGGCCGGCTACTTGCGGAGCGTTTCAGAGAACACCTCTGGGACACCCGGACCAACCAACCCAACCACCCTGTGGCTCAACATTTCAATTCCCCCTCCCATTCCACCAAGGATATGCAGGTCTTTGGACTCCTCCATTGCCAGACCACAACAAAACGACGGTTGGAGGAAGAACGCCTCATCTTCCGCCTAGGAACCCTCCAACCACAAGGGATGAACTCGGATTTCACCAGTTTCCTCATTTCCCCTCCCCCCACCTTGTCTCAGTCTAATCCCTCGAATTCAGCACCGCCTTCCTAACCTGCAATCTTCTTCCCGACCTCTCCGCCCCCACCCCAGTCTGACCTATCACCCTCACCTTGACCTCTTTCCACCTATCACATTTCCGACGCCCCTCCCCCAAGTCCCTCCTCCCTACCTTTTATCTTAGCCTGCTGGACAAACTTTCCTCATTCCTGAAGAAGGGCTTATGCCCGAAACGTCGATTCTCCTGTTCCCTGGATGCTGCCTGACCTGCTGCGCTTTTCCAGCAACACATTTTCAGCTAGAGATATTTTAATTCAACTGCCTGAAGGCAGAGTTGCTTACTTCCTGCTTAAAATAGAAGTCCTATCTCTCTTTAGAAAAACATCAGTTTGCTTTAGATTCAAAAGTGATAAACAGCTGTCAAACACATTGTACGGCTTAAATATAGATGCTCCTGATATAAAATGCTAAAACGTGGTTTCCTATACTAAGACAGCTTATTTATGTGGAGAGGTCTATTGTGTCTGCCATTTGTCTCTCCAATTCATTGCTACATCAGAGGAAAACCCCTATATTGTCATTATTCTGTTATAATTTCAATTTACGTAACGAACAGTCCAAAAAGACAAAACACCACATTCAAATTGGAACAGAAAAAAGTGAAGCAAAGCAAAAACAGAAAAGGGAAGAAATAAAAAGAGACAAAAAGCAGAACAAGCAAAAGGAAAAAAAGACAAATCTTGCACTCCACTTAAAAAAATCAACAAAATCCTTGAACAAGAAATGGAAGACAAAGACTTAATTAGGAACTGGGCAGACAATTGTAACTTTATAGAATTTCAATTATTTACAAATGAAGTATTCATTTTCAGATCAAATGATAAGCGATCCTGAGAATTGATGTCTTAAAACATTTCTTGCCATCAGCAAGGACAAGTTTCACAGACTTAATACATCCACTTCTTCTTTAGAAGATCAGGAAGATCTAGGAAAGGTCTGGAGGGGATTGGAAGACCAACTCAAGGTAGGAATTAACCTCGGAATTAATACATACCAACTCATGTCATACAGACAACAGCCCCAAGAATTGATTGAACAAGTTTGTTGCAAGGTGGCACTGCCAAAGCCATGGGAAAGGGTTCTCTGAAGAAGAACTCTCAGAGATGCTCATCAGATTAGTGATCACCTCTACAATGAATCTTCTGGGCAAAGAAAAGAGCCACATCATTCGTCTTGCTCAAAGATGGATGCCAGAATGAAGCCATAGTGCCAGACTAACATCACTTACATGCTATCTGTGAGCCAATGTTATTGCAATGTTCAGCAAAGAACACAACTTCACAGGCCCATCATAGACCCAGCTTGTTGCATCTACTCAAAAGGTGTCAAGCATTTCTTCATAATAGCAACAAATGTGTCACCAAAGGACATTGGGCACACATGGACAGGAAATATGGTTCCAAAAGCCAACACAGGCTTCATAACAAACACTGGTGAATGACTAAACAGTATCACACAACAATGCTGGCAGCAAGGCAAGTCTTAAGTGTGTGCACAAACATAAATGGGAGTTGATGAAATGCAGAGTCAGTAAGCAAAAGACAAATTTTGGAAGATGACAAGGCCTTCCATACCACACACCAAGTCAATGGTTAAAGACTCTCAAAGTTTTTATACCCATTAACACCACATGTCCTGAAAAACATGTCAACACATCTTAAAAGATAAAATCGATACACAGCTAGTGTCAACATATCACCACTAAATATCCTGAAAGACATATACTGACAAGCAGCATGCCATTCTATTGCCTGTCAGAAACTACCTCACATCTAATTAAATCTTTTGCTTTAAACCTAAACCATTTGTTTTCAGCCCTCATTCACACAGAAGACAGACAAATATGGTTTAAGGATAAATAAAAATAAATAACAGAACTGGCCAGATTAGTTAAATGGCTTTCATGACGCATTGTTTCACAGGAAAAAGATGTGTAATTGTTTGTTGCTTTTCTGGAATTGTCGATCAGTGTCACCTTCTCACTTCACCCAAGCATAGGCAGCAGTACTTCTAACTCGCTTTTCTACTTTTTGGGCTTCCAAAAGGTGGTGCGACAGATTAGGCAGACAGTTTATAAATCTTCAGGTAACCAAGCTCATCTCACTGAAAGCACTGTTCAAATAAAAACAACTTGGTTTGGGAAGATGGTCAGCGTAGACTAGTTCCCGAAGGTTGTGTTTCCATGTTGTATGACTCTATGGCTCTATAACTTCAATTCTGGTTCCATCCTGATAGACTGAATGTCAACCCAAGGCTTCAATTACCATTCAAAAACTACCATCTGCTTGTACAGAAGATTTCTTCCAGATTTTCCACAATCAATTCCCAGATACTGACTTTGTTAATAGCCACTTTTGGCTATCTATTCAAACACAATGCTTTGCATGGTGTCACTGTGTCTGTTGGTAATCAAGAATTGCCCTACAATTAGATTCCAGGCTTGGCCTCACAAATAAAGTTTGTTGATCTGTTCTTTTCTTTTTACTATAAGATATTTCAAAGTCCATAAGTCATTCTCAGCTAACAACTCTTAGTTTACAGACCTAAATCAAAATTGATAGAAGAATTAAAAATAAGAATATTGAAATATCAGTGAGTATTCTAACATCAGCTGTGGTATGTGGTGCAAACTGACTATGATAAATTGGGGATCACTCATAGCTGAAAATGTGTTGCTGAAAAGCGCAGCAGGTCAGGCAGCATCCAGGGAACAGGAGAATCGACGTTTCGGGCATAAGCCCTTCTTCAGGAAAATGAAGAAGCCCTTCTTCAGGATCACTCATAGCATCATACAGCATGGAAACAGGCCTTTTGGTTCAACCAGTCCATACCCCAAACTAAATCCCAAACTAAACTAGTCCCACCTGCCTGTTCCTGGCTCATATCCTCCAATCTTTCTTATTCATGTGTTTATCCAATTTTTGTTCAAACATTGTAATTACACTCACATCCACCACTTGCTCAGTGCATTCAGTCCACACACAAACTACCCTCTGTGTAAAAAAAATGCCCCATTGTCTTTTTTAAATCTCTCTCCTCTCACCTTAAATATGTGCCCCCTGATCTTGAAATCCCCCATTCTAGGGAATAGACAACTACCATTAAGTATATCCATATCTCATTATTTTATAAACTTCTATAAGGTGGTCTCTCAACCTCCTACACTCAAATGAAAAATGTCCCAGCCTATTTAGCCTTTCTTTGTAACTCAAACCGTCCATACCTGGCAACATCCGGGTAAATCTCGTTTGAACCCTTTCCAGCTTACTTCATTAAATAATAGTGATGGATAGACAATGGGAACCATTTAAAGCGTGCATGAAGGAACTGTAACAATTGTACATTCCTGTCTAGCACAATAACAAAACAGGAAACATATCCCGATAATGGCTAACAAGAGAAATTAGAGATACCATTAGATCCAAGGAACGGTATGCAAACTGGCCAAAAAAACTCCGCCGACCTGAGTATTAGAGACACTTAGATTTCAGTAAAGGAGCCAAAAAGGTGGTTTAAGAGAGGGAAATAGAATATGAGAATAATCTTGTGGGGAACATATAACGTGATTGGAAAATATGCGAAAAGAAAAGGATTAGTGAAGGCAAATGTAAGTCCCTGACAGTCAGAAACAGGGGAAGTTCTAATGGGAGCTGAAAATGTGTTACTGGAAAAGCGCAGCAGGTCAGGCAGCATCCAAGGAACAGGAGAATCAACGTTTCGGGCATGAGCCCTTCTTCAGGAATTCCTGAAGAAGGGCTCATGCCCGAAATGTCGATTCTACTGCTCCTTGGATGCTGCCTGACCTGCTGCGCTTTTCCAGCAACACATTTTCAGCTCTGACCTCCAGCATCTGCAGTCCTCACTTTCTCCTCAAAGTTCTAATGGGAAACAAAGATTTGGCAAACTGATTAATATATTTTGGTTAACAAAAGAAGACACAAATAACATCCCAAAAATGTTGAACAATGCATTTTCTAGTGGGAAGAACTGAAGGAAATTAGTATTAGTAGAGAAATAAAGTTGGATAAATTCCCAAGGCCTGATAATCTACATTCCAGAGTACTTAAAGTAAAGGTCCCAGAAATAGTAGATGCATTGGGTGGTCATCTTTCAGGACTCTGTAATGGTTACTTTGGATTGGAAGGTAGTTACTGTAAATCCACTGCCTAAAAAAGAAGGTAGAGAGAAAATTGTAACCTGGCATGCCTGATATTGGTAGCGAGGAAAATGCTAGAATCAATTATGAAAATTTTATAGCAGAGCACTTAACAGGATCGGACAGAATCAACATGGATTTCTAAAAGATAACTAGTAGAATTGAGGACAAGCAAATTTATTTGGACTTGCGGTATTCTTTTCATAAGATCCCATATACAAAATTCCTGTGTAATGTTAAAGTACATAGGATTATGGGTAATATAATAACCTGGATACAGAATTGGTTAGCAGACAGAAAACAAAGACAAGAATAGACCAGTCATTTTCCGAGTGACAGCCAATGACTCATGGGACACTGAAGGATATAATGGCTATAACGATGCCAGCATCCAGGTGGCTTAGAGAACATGAGTTCCCTGATTGGGGCTGTTAATCTGGTCCAATTGAGGAGCTCTGGCTGACAGATTTAAACAGGAGGTTCTGCTCACTCTGCAAGCTGGTTCTGAGGCGTCAAGTCCAGTGGCAAATATTAAGCACATGCAAACAAAGGGTGACTTGGTGACAGGATATTGGCCTCTGTAGAGTTATTCCAGCAGCAACAGGAACAAAGCACGCTCCTGAAGAAATTTGCTTGCATCAGTTGACTTTGAGTTGTGGCAAGCATTTCTGGCATCATTTCTGGAAGCTTGACTCATTCAATTCTGCCTTTGAAGACTGGGCCCAGTATGTGGAAAGAGGGCATTATGTTTTCTGGGCAAATGACATTCGCTAGCAATGAGTAATTCTCCTGAGTTCCTTCTGGATCGATTGTTTTTTCTGTTATTAGGAGTGGTTTTTAGATACCTAAACCTTTCAAGAGTTGACTAATTTACGGGGGTCAGTTCTGCTATAACACGCATTTCTTCAACATAAATTGGCAGTAGTGTGATTGAATAATTTAGAGCATTAGTTGTAGAACACAAACTTTCTTTACCTAAATTGGCTATAACGTGTTATCAGTCCCTTTGGTTGAAATGGTGCTGCTATTATGCAATTTTCTTATAATGCAGGATCGCACGGGAATGGAAGTATTGCATATATCAGAACAAACTGTAGTTAAGGGATATTATGATGCCAAGGCTCCTCTAATTCTGAGAAATCATTACTTTTAGTTGGCAGTTCGAGAACCAGAAAATTTGAACAGGCTGGGGGGCTGTTTTCCCTGGAGCGTCGGAGACTGAGGGATGACCTTATAGAGGTTTACAAAATTATGAGGGGCATGGACAGGATAAATAGGCAAAGTCTTTTCCCTGGGGTCGGGGAGTCCAGAACTAGAAGGCATAGGTTTAGGGTGAGAGGGCAAAGATATAAAAGAGACCTAAGAGGCAACGTTTTCACGCAGAGGGTGGTACGTGTATGGAATGAGTTGCCAGAGGAAGTGGTAGAGGCTGGTACAATTGCAACATTTAAGAAGCATTTGGATGGGTATATGAATAGGAAGGGTTTGGAGGGATATGGGCCGGGTGCTGGCAGTTGGGACAAGATTGGGTTGGGATATCTGGTTGGCATGGATGGGTTGGAATGAAGGGTCTGTTTTCATGCTGTACACCTCTATGATTCTATGACTAGTAGAAGCTTGTGACTTTGTTTTAACTGTTAATGAGATACTGAGAGACTGTGTGGTGTGTGGGATTAATGAGGTGACCATGCAAAAGCATCTACTAGGCTGAAGCCCAAGTGGACTTCAAACAGACACTACAATTGGCTTTGCCATTAGAAAATGTGGCAAGTGGAGCATATGAGTTGCAGGGTTTGCCGATGGAAAATGGACACCCTGGTCAGTCTGACTGAACATAGGGGACACCACTTGATTGAAAGCAATTGCAGAGCCTCACTCAGGACATAATCTTGAACAGAGGAACAATAGGTCAACCCCCAGCAAAATTGCAAAACAAAACCAAGCCTCGGCCAAAAGTTAACATTTTCTTTTGGATCCGGGGCAACAAACCATGTTAGTCATTGCTGGTATGCATACTTGAGACAGCAAGAGTCCCACCAGGCCCGAGTTGAGTAATGGAGGTTGATACTAGTAGGCTACGTCAGTGATTACAGAACCAGTCTTTAATAAAATTTGCTCTGGACTCCAACCCTTAAGTTTGTGTATGATCTCAGCTAGAGTGAGAACCTATACTGGGGAACCTTTGCAGATTAAGGGTTCAACTTCATTTTCAGTCTCAGATGTGAAGTCACCACTGATTGTAATAAAAGGCTTTGGCCCAAGCTTGATGGGGTGAAATTGGTTGAGAAATATTTACCTTGATTGGCTCAACATTTTTTGATTAGAAAATGGCTACACAGTGAAATCCTAATTAAACACCCAGAAGATTTTCAGAAAGGTCTGGGGACTATCAAAGGAGTCAAGGCCACTTTCCATATTGACCAGGAAGCAATTCCATGATTCTACAAGGCCCACACAGTGCCACTTGTCTTATGGACAAAAGTAGAGGCAGAAATCAGAAGGCTGAAAAGCGAAGGAATTATCAAACCAGTGCAGTTTGCGGAATGGGCTGTGCCAGTCGTATCAATTGTGAGGCATGAGAGGTCGCATCGCCTTTGTGGGGATTTTAAACAAATGGTACATCATTTCTTGCAGCTCGATACATACTCAATCCCTCGCATAGAGATATTATACTTAAAGCTGGCGGAGGGCTGACTTTCACAAAGCTGGACATGAGCGATACGTACCTCCAATTGCGGTTAGAGGAGGATTCCCAGAAGTATGCTGCAATTAATACAGTGGCTAACAATAGATTAGATTAGAATACTTCCAGTGTGGAAACAGGCCCTTCAACCCAACAAGCCCACACCGACCCTCTGAAGAGTAACCCACCCAGACCCATTCCCCTACATCTAACACTGCGGACAATTTAGCATGGCCAATTCACCTAACCTGCACATTTTTGGACTGTGGGACAAAACCGGAGCAAGCCCACGCAGAGATGGGGAGAATGTGCAAACTCCACACAGATAGTTGCCTGAGATAGGAATTGAACCCAGGTCTCTGGCGCTGTGAGGCAGCAGTGCTAACCACTGTGTAATAGCAGACTGGTGTGTGGGGTAGGGTTAAGAACAGGGGAGAGTTTGAGCCCTAAAGTTATTGAACTCGATATTGAGTGCAGAAGGCTGTAGAGTCCCCAAGCAGTAAAATGTTCTTCCAATTTGTACTGAACTTCACTCGAGCACTGCAGCAAGCCTGAGACAGAGGTATTGGCCAGGGAATAAGGTGGTGTGTTGAAATAGCAGGCAACCTGAAGCGCTGGGTCCTTTTTTGCAAACCAGCCACCACCCCTCCACCCCACCCACACAACAGGGTCTTGTTATCACATAGCCTGCTATTATATACAACCCATTGTTAGCCACTAACAGTCCTCATTAATCGCTAATCACCCTCCCAGCCAAATGTTTATCCACTCCTTTGTCTGTCCAACTATTCTTTTCTCTCTCTTTGGGCTCTATCCCCACCTATCATTTACTCCTACCTCTTCCCCTACCCTATCTTTTGCATGTAAACCAACATTTTCCAAGCTACCATCAGTTCTGAGGAAGGGTCTCTCAACCAGAAACATAATTCTAATTTCTCTTCACAGCTGCTGCTGGACCTGCTGAACCTTTCCAGAATTTCTGTTTTTGTTTCTGATTTCCAGCATCTGCAGTTCTAGCAGTTTACATGAAAAGAGATTTCCTTTCCGAAGGGCTTCAGTACATCAAATGAAAAAGAAAATCACAGTCACATTCTTGTTACTAGATTTTTACTCAGGATTAAATAAACTAACCTGAATTTAAATTCCTCAGCTACCCTAGTGAGATTGGAATTTATGTCTTCAACCTATTAATCAATGCCTCATTACATAATCCTTAAACTACCATATGCCTATTATGAAACTGGATGACAATTTACTGGAACAATTACCAAGGATGATATGTCCTGATGATTGTCTGCACTGAGCATTTACATATTTTCCTTGTCATTTCCAACTAGCAGACATTTACGTTTTAAGTGCACGCAAAATCATGCAGACCAATCTGGCTTCACTTCCAGCAAAGGAGGAGCTTCCAGGAATGCGCTGCACCAGAACCTATTTAAAATCAAGCTGATAAGCTCTGTTCCATTTAAGGAAAATAAATTAAGAAGGCAGTACCTTTGAAAGTCCCCAGAATAGCTTAATGTTCAAAATTGCGGTTGGCACATATTGTGTGTTGTTTTTGATTCATCGCATTATCCACAAATGAGATTTATAATTCTGCAAGTGTATTTTAAGAGGCAACATTAAGCTTGTAACAGATAAGATTAACATTTTGTATGTGTAAGAATTTAAGGGAAGGGAAATTATCCTTACTAATGTTTTGTTGCTTTTTGCTACTATAATGTACTGACATCAATTTGCATGAAACAACCATATTAATAGGGAAGAAATTGTATTCATTCAAATCCATTTTTTAGGTCTTGCAAATGGATTTCAAATTCCAAACCTGGTCAATTGCAGAAGCCTCTGTACCAGTGAGACTGTTAGCCAGCACGTAGGTGCAATGTTCATTTGACAGAACAGCCAAAGGCCCAGATCTAACTTTCTCTTCATTTCACACTGCTCAATAGCAACAGGCAGGGTGCCTGACCTGCTTCACTCACTACATTTCCCACTACTCCCCACAACTGCACTACTAAAAGGGATCAGTAACTACTTTCATAGAAACATAGAAACTAGGAGCAGGAGTAGGCCATTCAGCCCTTTGGACCTGCTCTGCCATTCAATGTGACCATGTATGATCAACCAACTCAATCCCCTGTTCACGCTTTCTCCCCAATACCAAGGGCACTCAGGCCTTGGCGCACTCCGGTCCTTCCCAACCTGTTGCCATTTTAAAAACCATAATAATAGGAACAGGATGAGGCTAACTGTCCCTCAAGCCTGCTCCACTGCTCAGTAGGATCATGGCTGATCTAACACTCCTCGCATCCACATTCCTACCCTTTTCCTGTAACTCTTGATTCCTGTAACTGATCAAGAAACTATTTCAACCTTGGATATACATAGGTTGAACCAAATAAAAATATTAGATCGTCAACATGCAGGTAACATAAGGGCTCAGTGGTAGTGCCCCTATTATTGAGCCAGGACACCTGGGTTCAAGTTCCACTTTTTAGATTAGATTAGATTAGATTACCTACAGTGTAGAAACAGACCCTTCGGCCCAACAAGTCCACACCGACCCTCCGAAGAGCAACCCACCTAGACCCATTCCCCAACATTCACCCCTGACTAATGCACCTAATACTACGGGCATTTTAGCATGGCCAATTCACCTAACCTGCACATCTTTGTGACTGTCCAGTGGTGTGTCAGAACACATTTGAACAGGTTGATAAAAATATCTGAACATTGCCTCAGTAATTCAAATAAGAAAATAAACACACAGGTAACATTAAGGCTCTTGTGGTGCTCCTCATATGAGAAGCCCTTCATTCCCGAGATCAGTCTTGTAAAGCTCCTCTGGACCCTCTCTAACACCAGCACATCCCTCCTTAGATACAGGCCACAAAATGCGCATAATCTACCAAATGTGGTCTGATCAGAGCCTTATACAGCCTCAGCAGTACATCTTTTTCAGTTTACTTGACGTTTGTCTTCTTCTTGCTTTTGTCACAACTGGACAAGTACTTTGTAGTCATTTAACTTGTTTCAAGGTGTGCAAGTCTGCGGGGACAATAATGGCAAGGAATGAAGATATCTTTGCTGACTTTGAGGTTTTTGAATAAACAAGGTGATCGTTGACACTGGTGAACTAATTATTAGCATGGAAGAGAAAGTGAGGACTGCAGATGCTGGAGCTCAGAGTCGAAAGTGTACTGCTGGAAAAGCACAGCAGATCAGGCAGCATCCGAGGAGCAGGAGAATCGATGTTTTGGGCATAAGCCCTATGAAAACCAAGTCACTTAATGTATTTAAAACAGAAGTAGTTAGATCTTTGAATTGTAAGAAAGTCAAAAGGGCTTATGCTCCTGCTTCTCAGATGCTGCCTCACTGGCTGTGCTTTTCCAGCACTACACTCTCTAATTATTAGCATGATCTGGAACACTGCAAGTTTTCTGACATTAACATTAGGATTTCTGGCAGCATCCCAGCACACTAAATATTGTGCATAACAATAAAGACAATCATATCTTTGTTCAGAGTGCAGCTACTGAGAATGTTTGAATGTTATAGTGATGTCAGGTCACATGGAATTGGAGCCTAGGTCTGTAGTGGACATGGAGAAGATGTTTCCACCAGTAGGAGAGATCAGGTACAGACTCAGAGTGAAGAGATGGCCCTTTAGATGAGGTGAGGAGGAATTTCTTCAACCAGAGGGTGATGAATCTGTGGAGTAAGTAACAAGTAAAAAGTCCTCTATTACCATGTTTTCTATATAGATATGCTCAACAACACCCTTTCACTCCCAAATATTTAGATTTCACATTACAACAATAACTATTAGCATTCTTCTGTAAGTTGCCCCGATTCATCTCTATCGTGTAGAGTGTATCAGTCTGTGACTTCTTTCTCCACCAAGCTGAAAATTGTCATGTCTTTGTCATTCATCCCTAGTAATTTACCTGATGTAAATTTTACCGTAACCTACCTTCTAAAGATTTGCAATGTTGCTATTTAAACTGACAGCTGTGAGTGTGTAGTTGAGTGATACAGTCATGCCTTCATCATCACTTTACTCTTGACATTCAATCCCCAGTCACATTGACCAGGTGTAAGGGCATTAAGTTGTTGTGCTATAGAATCCTGGATTTTAGGGATTAATTTTGTCATTGATATTGGCGGTTATCTGCTTTCAAAGCATTTTAAGAATGTATTTGAAGGACCTCCTGCAAATTCTCTGCACATTTTAAGACATTTGTGAGTACATGGTGTATGTGTTACAAATAGGTAATTGTTTTAACTTTGAGAGGTGCTAAAGGTCATGAGATCATTTATCATACCAATACCTTGTGAGAAAATGCTATCCTTCTTTTTGTAGCCTCTATTAAGACCTCCAGTGTGCCTGAAAACCTTGGAGTCAGCTCTCATCTTGTGACTTTCACAGTTTCCCATGTCAGATTGAATTCTGCCATGACTAACAGCTAAAGTACAACTTGCCTGAAAGGTGCCCACATTAACTTTAAGTAATGATAAAGGATTATAAATTTGTATCCCCTGCACAATGATTGGCACTGTTTCCAGGCAGTGTGAAGTTGGTTGGTTGCTCACATCATAGTTGACATTTTTGGGGGCTAGTCACTTTACCTCTGAATGTGTTTCTCCAATTCTGTCAATTGATCTAAACAATCCTCAGATAACTGTGTTGGTAAACAACACCATTACCTGAAGAAAAGTGCCTGCTGGATTGAAGTATTTTTAAAATGCAAGTTCCTTGGTGATACCAAGGTGATACTTTGGTGGTGTAAGGTCAGATGGAAATCTGTCTCTGACTTGTTAAGGAGGATGGTAGTTACTAGTAAATATTGTTGGAGGTTACTTCTGAAGTTTCATTTTATCTTATTCAAATTCTCTCACCTTTATGACTGTTTGCAGTGGTGCCTTGGAGCGCAGATCATTATACATTGTTGTAATCAGTGCTGCAGGCTTGATATTTCTTTTCCAATCTTTATTGAGATTCTTTAACGGTATATGATGAGACCAGAATTTATTGCTATCCCTAGTTCTTACTAAGAAGACAGTAGTGAACTTTCTTGTTAAATCACTGCAGTCTATGTGGTGTCGATACTGAAGCACTGCTGTTAGGAAGAGAGTTCCAGAGGTTTGACTCAGGGACAATGAAGGAATGATGGTATCTTTTCAAATCAGGAAGGTGTGTGAATTGGAGGGAACTTGAAGGTGATGGTAATGTTTTGTGGGTTACTTTTTCCTTGTAGGTGATGGAGATCCTGGGTTTGGGAAGTGGTGTAGAAGAGAGCTTGATGATTTTCTGCAATCTATCTTGTGGTTAGTATAAAGTATTTCTGAATGCTGGTGATGGGAGGGTTGAAATGATGAAAGTGATGACCCAATAAACCACGCCGCGTGGCTACATAGCTGTTCAAAACAAACTTAAAGGATCATGCGTTTACTCAAATTCCATGCAAATTTTAAGGATATGAGTACATTATGTATTTGTTTGAAGTAGTAAATTAATTTTAACTTTGAAAGAGGATAAAGGTCATAAGATCATATATCTATGCAACTTATTTATGAGAACATTCTTTAAACAGACTATTAGAAGCTAAGAGTGCAAATGGTCTGAGGCAAATATCTACCACGACAGCCAGTTTAAACCATGTTGTACTCAACATTGTGTGTGACCAAAAGCAGGTCAGAGAGAGATTTCTGAGTATTCTTGAGCAAAGATCTGCAACCAATAGTCATTGTTGGTTTTTCTGTGAGACCCATTGAAAATAATCACATTCTTAAGATATTTATCTGAAAATCTCAAAAATGCTTTCCAATAGATCTCTTGTACATATAAGAACCTTATTCTGTAAGAGACAGTGTAGTTGGTTAACTTGGGAATATAAGGCAATAGTGCAGAAATCAGATGAAAACATGTTAACCTAAATTAAACAAAGGCGGTTGTACATAGGTAACATTAGCTTTGGAAATGGAAAGAAAAATTAAGGCCTACTGCAAGTGTATATTTTTGAAGTGCCGAGGAGATCCAAAGGATACCAAATATTTTTTAACTTTATTACTGCATTAGAATTTCACTGCGATGAGTGTTAAATTTAAACATTCAATGAGATAGCAAGACAGGCAGAAATTACTGCGTGAACTGTTGACCCTCAGAATAGGGTATCAATTAAGAAGGCAGACAATTTAAATATTTACACGGAATATTTACTATAACTCAATTTTTGCTCAGGTTAACGAGAAACACAATGAACTACTCCTTCCTTAACTTGCTGGAATGCTGATTACTCTTAAAACACTCAACAAACACTCAAACTGTCTTTTTACTTAGCACTTGCTAAAATACTGTTTATTTGTTACAAAAACATATAAGGCTCATGGGATGAACTTAAAGTATCCATTACAAGGTGAGGGGAGACGAATAGGGTCCCTCCCAATGGGTTCCCTTCACTGTCTCCCAGACTCTGGAGTTAATTCTGTGGAGACTGCACTGGTTTGAGTTCATTACTATTCAATCCAAGGCTTCTGACTATATAGGGCAGACTTTATAGATGCGTTGAAAGTTTCTTATACCTAGATGACATACTTTGCAAAGCATCTTTGATGTTATCAATTAAATTTCTTCTAGACACTGTCACACTGTACAAAACTGTTTCTCTTATGATGCCAAATTTCAGTCTCATATAGAGACACCAGAGGCTAGAATAGCTGGCACAGGAAGAGAAATAATTTCTCATTGCAGCAGAAGGATTAGGATAAGTGGGAGATTTGCAGAAAAAGATGACTTATACTACTTGCTTTTCTTCATCACTTTTACTTTGTTCTGCTCATTTTCTCTCTTACATAGAACATAGAACATAGAACATAGAAGAATACAGCGCAGTACAGGCCCTTTGGCCCTCGATGTTGCGCCGATCCAAGCCCACCTAACCTATACTAACCCACTATCCTCCATATACCTATCCAATGCCCGCTTAAATGCCCATAAAGAGGGAGAGTCCACCACTGCTGCTGGCAGGGCATTCCATGGTAAAGAAGGCAACTTCTTACTGATGTTTATTTACATAGGGCACAGTTACTCACTGGTAAGTTGTCTATCTGACTGCGATTTATAGATAAGCTCTAACCAAGAATGCTTGCAAACTACTTAATCATGATAGATATCGTAGATATGCCAGATCCTGTATTCACGCAAAATGCACAACATACACTTGTAGAAGGTTTTAATTTTCCTTTCTAGTCCAAATCAAATGATACCAACCATAACTAGCCTTGGTTAATTTAGGCCAACATATTTTTCAATTGATTTCGCTTTATATTCCCAAATTAACCAGCTAAATCCTGTCTTACAGAATGAGGGTCACATTACTTGGATTGAAAAATAGAAAATTTAAAGAATGGAATAATAAAGCTTGTCCTGAAATTTATTTAAGAAGCGGAGCTATAAATTCGTTTGGACATTGAATTATTTGATGGGGTATGTGGGTAAATTGTGTGAAGAATTAAAGATTTGAAGGTCGATTATAAAGTAGGACTTTCATAGAAATAGGAAAAATAGAAATTGCAATGGAGATGGTTGCATTAATTATAGCAGATATCACCAGGCTCCATCTCCAAGGGACTACATTATTATTAATTCAAAATATTTTCCCCTTTAAACGATTAACAAAATACAAAGGTTGAAATAAAAGAAAGAACTATGGACGCTGGATCTGGAACAAACAAAGAATAGAAATTGCTGGAAAACCTATGTTTTCTGTTTGTTAAAAGAGATTGAAGATAGGAATACAAATCCTTGTCTTTGAAAATATCCAAAGTGAAGCTGCTATCAGCAAAGCTAAACATATATTATATGCATATTGAAAGTATTTTATGCATGTTGTTTTGACCCTGTGAAATGCAAGTCATTTTAGAACATGTATTTTTTTTGTCAATTTATCATGAAAGAATATTAGTAAACTCAATTGATGCAGCATTTAAAATGTACATTATAATTAAAGGGCCCACAAAATTAAATTCTTAAGAAATTGTAAAGTTTTAACAGTCCTGTTTTCAAAAGACTGAAAGATCAGATGTAACTATATATTTTATTTAAATTGTATCCACATTCCTCAAGGACATGTGAACAAACTCAGTGAATCTTAAGCAAGAGTAGAGATTGTCAGGTGAAAGTTTGTAAACAATTTGATGTTCATTCTTTATATTGTGAGTACAAGTGCTGTTGGGTCTATTTATTCCTGCTGATTCATTGTTTACAACAGGTGCAGTTACCAGCTCTCAAACTTGTGATAATTTAGCTAGAAATATAATTCCTGAGAACATTGCATAGGTCATAAAATATTTGTAATCATACCTATGATATAATCATTATCGAATTCATAGGAAACTAGGGAAGTGATTGCTGGGTCCCTTGCTGAAATATTTGTAGCATCGCCAGCCATGGGTCAGATGCTGGAAGACTGGAGGTTGGCTACTGTGGTGCCATTATTTCAGAAAGGCTGTAAGGAAAAGACAAGGAACTATAGACCAATGAACCTGATGTCAGTGAAGGGCAAGGTGTTGGAGGGGATTCTGAGGGATAGGATTTACATGGATTTGGAAAGGCAATATCTGATTAGGGATAGTCAACATGGCTATGTGCATGGGAAATCATATCTCACTAACTTGATTGAATTTTTTGAAGAGGTGACAAATAAGACTGATAAAGGTAGACTGGTGGAAGTTGCCTGTATGGACTTCAGCAAGTACTTCAACAAGGTTCCACATGATAGACTGGTTAGTAAGGTTAGACCACATGGGATCCAGGGGGACCCAGCCAATTGAGTACAAAATTGGGTTGAAGGTAGGAGACAGAGGTGGTCGTAGAGGGTTGCTTTTCAGACTGATAGCCTGTGACCAGTGGAGTGCCACAAGGATCAGTGCTGGGTCCACAGCTTTTCATCATTTATATAAATGATTTGGATGTGAGTATAGGAGGTTTGGTTAGTAAGTTTGCAGATGACGCTAAGATAGGTGATATAGTGGACAATGAAGAAAATTATCTCAGAGTAAAATGGGACCTTGATGAGATGGGCCAATGTGATGAGGAGTGGCAGATTGAGTATCGTTTAGATAAATGTGAGGTGTTGCATTTTGATAAGGCAAATCAGTGCAGAACTTATACAGTTAATAATAGGGCCCTGAGGAGTGTTGCTGAACAAAGTGACCTAGAGGTGAAGGTGCACAATACCTTGAAAGTGGAGTTGCTAGTAGACAGGTTGGTGAAGAAGGTATTTGGCATGCTTGCCTTCATTGGTCAGAAAATAGGAGTTGGGAGGTATGTTATGGCTGTACAGGACATTGGTGAGGCCACTTTTGGAATATTGTGATCAATTCTGGTCAACCTTCTATAGGAAGGCTTTGGTGAACTTGAGAGGATGTAGAAAAGATTTACAACAATGTTACCAGGACTGGAGGCTTTGAGTTAAAGGGAGAGGCTGAATAGACTGGGTTTCTTTCCCAACAGCATCAGAGGTTGAGGGGTCTCCTTAAACAGATTTATAAAATCATGAGGGGCATGGATTGGATGAGTAGCCAAAGTTTTTTTTCCCCAGGGTAAGAGAGTCCAAGATTAGAGGGAATAATCTTAAGGTGAGAGGGGAAAGATTTAAAAAGGACCCGAGGGGTAACTTTTCCATGAAGAGGATGGTGTGTGTATAGAAGAAGCTGGCAGAGGAAGTGGTGGAGGTGGGTGCAATTACAAAACTTAAAGACATTTGGTTGGGTGTATGATTAGAAAGGATTTAGAGGGATATAAGCTAAATGCTGGTAAATGGAACAAGATTAATTTCAGATTTCTGGATGACACTGATGAGTTGGACTGAAGGGTCTGTTTCTGGGCTGTATGACTCCATGAATATGTGAATGGATTTATAAAAGTTATTGAGACTAAAATCAGGCTGACATTCTATTACTGCATGATTGGAAGTGCTGTATTTCGAATGAAGTGTAAACCCAAGCTTTCAACGATGTTTGTACAATGATTGCTGTAATTTAAAAGATACTTTTTTTTGACTGTGTAGATCGTTGTATTGATGCTATGTAAATGTAACTCTTTATTTTATCCTCTTTTTCTCTTTCTTGCTTGTTTTTTTCCATTGTCCTCTACATGTGCAACTTTAGAAATAACAAACTCTGTTACAGATTTTAAGATGTATGAATTCCATATTCATTTTTTGATATAGGCATCACAGAGAGTGATTATATCTGGGAACAACATTGTAAAATGCAGGTAAGTACCTCTTCTGATTTTCATTGACTTTTCTTGACAAAATCATTATCGCCCATTTCACAAAAAGTTACAATGACCCAAGTGTTTTGAAGAGGGAGATCCACCTTGTACATCTGAGTTAAATGTTTAAATATAAATGTGTATTTTTAATGTCTTCATTATCTGGTTGTTCATTTGCAAGACGTTGCAGTAAGGTAGACTGTTACCACTTTCTAGATGGTTCTTTGGATATTCTGTGTCTTTCTTTCATTGATACAAATTAAACTCAACATCCATAACCCTAGGAGTCAGGAAGAATAGTAAAAACAATCATTGAGAACATATTGTTTGGTCACTTAGATTTAAATTTGCAGTAGTAAATCAGTAAAATTACTTGCTGATAGTTAGGATACAAATGTTTATAATTAGCCCACACTAACCACCCAAATAGCCTTAACAGCTGCATAAAACTATTGTACAGCTGCTTTTGTACAGTGCTGTGTATTTCTAGTGTTTTGCTTTCAACAATTGTTCATTTCCACAGTATTTTTCATCAGATGACAGCTCACATTAAATAAGCAAGTATTTTGAAAAGTACAAAGAAAATACTCAGAGTGAAACAGATAATTATTTAAAAATAGTTATACCATTTTAGCTTCTCATGAAAATACTTGAAGTTGTTGCTTATTGACAGTACGTTGTACAATAAATTATAATAGACCCAGTCAGTATCCAATAAGCTTCACTAATACTAATAATCATGGGTTGCATGCAACATTTGAAAGGCTAAATTATATGGTAGGAATCTTTTAATAGGGCCTCCTATTGCTGAACAAAGCTGTACCTTTATTCAGTACTTATCAAAGTTGAGAAAACTCATGCTCTTTATTTTTACTTGAGGGAAGCATATGAAAACAATACTTATCAAGCACTCAGCTGAAGAAAAATACAATTCTGTATCAAATTTTACAAAAACAATTAATCAGTGCTTGATTTTGTTCTTCCTCGAAATGAACTACTCCTGACACACAATACATTAGATTGATGATGTCATATAATGGATGTAATTTCCATCTCCGATGACCACTATGTAGCTTCCTACCCGTATACAGATGCTTACATTCATTAGAAAACAATAAAAGGGTCTGGAGATCTCAACTATCCAATCTCTGCCTATTTTGAACTGACTTTATGTGCATTGTCAGTGACAATATGGGCAGGCTGAAAGGTGGGAATTTATTGAAGTATGTTCACAGTAAGAACTGATATCACTGCAAAATCAATGACAGTTTCTCAATGATAATATTCATAGCTCAGCCAAGAGACCCTTTTTTAAAGGACAAAACATAAAAACACACCTATTCCTGCTGTTAATCAAACTGCAAAAGACATTATATGTACTAGGGTGTGAAGTGTTCACTGATCCCAGAAGCTGATACAGACCTGTAATGTACAAATACTTAGTATAATTCATGGATCAAATCCTTAAAAGTGGACTCCCAGTTAAAGAGATTCTGTAAAACAAAATGAAGCCTTTTTAAATAAAGAAGAACCAAAAATAAATTGGTGCCTGAGCTGGTTTTTAACAAAAAAAATGTGTTACCGTTAATCATGTAGAACTTTAAGATAACAGAGTGAAGAAGATCCACACTAACTGCTCAAAGGCAGCTTATTATGGACAACAAATCTTAGCATTACTGAAAATGCCCATATCCCAAGAATGAATAATATTACAAAATTATATAAAATCAGCCTGTCTCAAACAACAAGGTAAAGTCGCCACGGTCCCAGAGGACCACAGGGTTGCTCCCTCAACTTATCTTGTGAATAGTGAATGGCAAAAGAATAAAAGAGGCATAAGACCTTTTCTAATGGAGCACATGGTTAGGAGTGCTTGAGAGTACAGTGCAGAAAAATCCAATCAGGGCTTTTGAAAGGCATTTCAATATTAATCTGAAGAGAAAATAATGCAAGGTTATGGGGATATGGCAGGAAAATGGCACTAAGCTGGATTGTTCTTGAGGAAGTGGGTACTGCATATGCTGGAGATTAGAGTCAAGATTTGAGTGGTGCTGGAACAGCACAGCAGGTCAGGCAGCATCCGAGGAGCAGGAAAATGGACTTTTCAGGCAAAGCCCTTCATCAGGAATGAGGCTTCATCATTCCAGATGAAGGGCTTTTGCCCGAAATGTTGATTTTCCTGCTCCTGAGATGTTGCCTGACCTGCTGTGCTTTTCTAGCACCACTCTAATCCTGTTCTTGAGGAGAGGCCACATGTTTTCTAGCTATTCAGTAACTATTATATCATTCCCTAAATCTACAAAGATATAAGTGGTGTATGAATCCTTTACTAATTCTGTTTCAATTGCATCATTACAAAAATTAACCACAACGTTCTGCTGCAATCAAAGAATGAGACTTTACATGCATGTCTACGGAATTTGAGCACTGTTGTAGATGACAGCAGGCAATGTACAACTACTTAAAATGGAAAGGCTTCAGAAATACAATTCAGTAAGGAGGACAAGTGTGAATAGTTGATTGCCTGATAATTCAATTTTGTCCATTTAGACCAAATGTGTCATATTCACCACAAGTAGCGAACTGTATTTGTCAAATCAGTACGCCTTGTACAGATCAAATAAATGGAAATAGATCCAAGTACTTGCCAATGGACCAGATTTCTGTTGCAAAAAAATGATTAAGCTTTACTGCTTAATGCACTGTTTTTAGAACAGAATCATTGTCCCCATTTCACCTCGATTAATGACTTTTGAATGTAGATGAACTTTTAGGGACAGACTCGATAACAGCCTATGAAGGTGAATTATATTCTCCTCTTTTTCACTGTTAAATCTCAGTTCCAATTCCTTGAAGTTCAATTTGCATCCATCATCAGTTCAAATTATTTAGATAGTCAGTTTTGACGGTTTCTGATTCTGAATATGAAACCTGGACTTAATTGACAGTATATTCTTCAAAATTTGTACCATTTGAGCAGGACTAAACTAAGAAAGCAGGAAGTTCGGGAAGAGGTAAAAGTTATTCAATGAAAGTTTATTTGTCTTGTACTCTAATTCTCCCATCAGAACATTTGACTGTACTTTGAACTGTTCCAGTAGTTTTGTGCCTTCTACTGTCTGCTCATCTTTCCTATTCTTAAAGAAGTTCTTCCAATTTCCGATTCGTTTTTCACAAACTTTGATTACGTTCTATGATGGATCAGGTAATGGCTTTGAAGGAGTTAATATTAAAGCTGCATTTTGTTCTATCCAGTCTGGAGTTGTTACACAGTCTGTGGCTGGAGAACTGGCAGTCGAGCATGAGGTCCCAAGAGAGACAGAGGTGTCATCGCTAGCTCCTGTGGAAAATAAATCATTTTGTGTGTGTCCAATTTCACCAAGGTAGCTAGCATTGTCTGAGAACATAACATTCACAGCATGCTCAGTTCCAAAGTTTATGAGATGGCAACAATTGATTCTGCTGAGTGAGAGGATTGTTCAAGGGTCATAGACAGCAATTCAAAAGGTTAAAAACAGGGATTGAAGTTGTGAGAGACTGTGTTTGAAGTGCTGATTTGTTAGTGTGTTGCAGAAAAGGCAACTGAACTATATGGGTTCTGAGGGGGGAACACAGTCAAGCCTCGTATTGAGATTTTTTGAGGGATTTCTAACATGAGACTTAATGAGTTTTCTCACTGTATCTTACTAAACTTATGTAATTGACCACCAATGTTGTCTCAATAGCTCTGTCACAAACCATGTATCACTCCTGAAACAACTTACCATCTAGCAGATATCATGCAATTCACTGGCATCCCTTTCTCTTGCACCATCTTTAACAGCTTGTTGTGCAATCGGGCAAATTCTGTCAGATGGAACTGTCCTGCACTTAAGTGGCATCACAGGTATACAGGTTGATGAATAAGGTTTTGGCACGCTTGCCTTCATTTGTCAGAGCATTGAGTAAAGGAGTTGGGACATCATGTTATAGTTGTACAGGACATTGGTGAGGCCACTTTTGGAATACTGCATATAGTTCTAGTTGCTCTTCTTTAGGGAGAATGTTATTAAATTAGAAAGGGTGCAAGGATGATCTTAGAAATCTTTGAAAGATTTACCAGGCCTGAGGTATAAGGAGAGGCTGGAAAAATTCAGACCGTTTTCCCCTGGAGCATACAAGGTTGAGGTTTATACAATCATGAAAGGCATAGATAAGGTAAATAGCAAGGATCTTTTCTCTCGGGTTGGGAAGTTCAAACCAGAAGTAACAGGTATAAGATGAGAAGGGAAGGATTTAAAGGTAATCTAAGGGGTAACCTTTTCGCACCGAGGGTGGTATCTTTATGGAATGAACTTTCAAAGAAAATACAACATTTAAAAGACAATTGGACAGATACATGAACAGGAAAGATTTAGAAAGATATAGACCAAATGCAGGCTAATTGGAAACCTGGTTGGCATGGATGAGTTGGGCTAAAGGGTCTATTTCTGTACTGTATAACTCTATGACTGTATGATGGGGTAAGTCATTACCCTGCTTTGTGTGCAGGGACTAGTGGTGCACAGATAGGACTTCCTGTCCTCCCCAGGACCAGCAGTGAAGGTCTCAACACCAGACTATGTCAGCCTGGGTCTGAGGCTGCCACCTGGGTTAAGAAATATCCTGTAAGTGGACTGGAGATGAACCATGAGTGTTCTTAGAGGCTGATACACATTGGAGAGATTCTTCTGACAGCAATGCCAAAGATCATTAGCCTGACAGCAACTCTCTGATTGGTTCCTTCAGTAATTTGTGAGTTTGATGACACAGCGAGACTCCTTGGACCTCTGGAAAGGAAAATGGTGTGGCTTTCTCCCCATTAAAATGCCTGAAGTGAGTGAAAGCCAATTGTTTTTCTCCCACCAGTTGCTGTAAGGTGGTTATTTGAACCAATAATTCAGAAATTCTGTCACCCCTATGAAGAAGGTAGGTAGGATAGTGAAGAAGGTATTTGGTATGCTTGGAGAAAGTGAGGACTGCAGATGCTGGAGATCAGAGCTGAAAAATGTGTTGCTGGAAAAGCGCAGCAGGTCAGGCAGCATCCAAGGAGCAAGAAAATCGACGTTTCGGGCATAAGTCCTGAAGAAGGGCTTATGCCCGAAACGTCAATTCTCCTGCTCCTTGGATGCTGCCTGACCTGCTGCGCTTTTCCAGCAACACACTTTTCAGCATTTGGTGTGCTTTCCTTTATTGGTCAGAGCATTGAGCTTAGGAGTTGGGAGGTCATGTTGCAGCTGTACAGCATGTTGGTTAGGCCACTTTTGGAATATTGTGTGCAATTTTGGTCTCCTTCCTATCAGAAGGATGTTGTGAAACTTGCGACTGTTTAGAAAAGATTTACAAGGATGTTGCCAGGGTTGGAGGATTTGAGCTATCGGGAGAGGCTGAATAGTTTGGGGCTGTTTTCCCTGGAGCTTCAGACTGAGGCATGACTTTATAGAGGTTTATAGAATCATGAGGGGCATGGATAGAATAAACAGACAAGGTCTTTTCCCTGGGGTGGGGGAGTCCAGAGCTAGAGGGCACAGATTTAGGTTGAGAGGGGAAAGATATAAAAGAGACCTAAAGGGCAACTTTTTCAAGCAGAGGGTAGTATGTGTATGGAATGAGCTGCCAGAGGAAATGATGGAGGCTGGTTCAATTACAACATTTAAAAGGCATCTGGATGGGTATATGAATAGGAAGGGTTTAGAGGGACATGTGCCAAGTGCTGGCAAATGGGACTAGATTGGGTTGGGATATCTGGTCGGCATGGATGGGTTGGATCAAAGGGTCTGTTTCTGTGCTGTACATCTCTACGACTCTAGAAAGAACAGGAAGGAGAAGATCAGAGAAATGACGATTTGTGAAACAAAAATAACACCTATCAAATCTTAAGGACTGGCACAATTAAACTGGTTCCCCAATGTTTTCCTTTCTTTTTACTCTTAACAACAATACTTTTGTTTGTCTATGAATATTTATATTTAGAAAGGGATTAAAGTTTAACTGGTAGAGTTATGGGTCAGTGTTTCATTATTGTTCACTGGTTTTGAGAATCTATTTATTTGTGATAAATAGCAGTTCTTGTTAAGTCCTGAAATTTGGCCTAGGTTTTCTGTTAATCCAAGACAAATAAATTGGGGACTTTGTGTACTTTGATAAAATACTTTAACTTTTGTGATAACCTCAAGGAAAATGTGGTCTGACTTCCAGTGCTTTACCCCAGTGAGACATGACAGTAACTATGTTCTAGATTAGAATGGTGCTGGAAAAGCACAGCAGTTCAGGCAGCAACCATGGAGCAGGAAAATTGACGTTTTGGGCAAAAGCCCTGCATCAGGAATCTATGATGGTAACTATGCCTCATTGGTCAATGTAATTTGCACCTGTTGTTATCATACATTGAAATACATCTTGCTTTATGAGACATGTGCCGTTTCTTGTTAAGACTACATAGTGGTTTATTGTCTACTGTGGCTAATTTGATAGATCCTTAGACTCAGCTTAGAACGAAGGATTAGTTAAAATAGTTTTAGAAAACTAGAACAAAGGATTGCTGGCAATGCTCTATCCTAACCACAAGCTGCTAGTGATTATCTATACAATACATAAACTGTGGCTTAATTTCCTTTCCTATTATGAGGTGATAATTTAGCTTTAGAGTATTTTATGGCTATTATTATTTGTAGATGTCATTATTTCTCTTTAACTCCTCCTTTCCAAAATGCAACATTAACACTATTTTCATGGCTCTTCTTGTTTACATTTGGGTTCTGTCTTGTTCTTGTTTCTGTACTACTTCCAAGACACTTAATTTTTTTTGCTAAGCATGCTGTCCAAAACTGAAGTCTAACAGATAAATCTAACTTTTCTGCTTCTAGCTTAGAATTAGAGTTGTCCTACTGCATAGACCCAGGCTCTGTTCAATGCTGTGATTGCAGAATCTATTCTTATGTATAGCCCAATCAGTGCTTTTGAATTCTTTTGCATATTGTGTGTGGAATGATAAAATACTGATCTTACTCTGTATTAGCTTATTTCATTTGCCTTATTTCCCAGATATCAAACTAAGAAATCCATTATGACTCTTATTTCACCCTATGTTCAATTAGAATCATTGTTTATTTATGACTTTCTGTACTGCAATACTTTAACCATAATTAAAGTTAATTAAAATTCAATTCGCTGTTTGTCTACCTCATTGTATAATCAATCTAAAGTATTTTCAAATATTTACCAAGTCCTCAGTATCCACTGTTTGTTTTCCAATGTTTGCCTTATGAATTAAGGAGTTAAGGAGAAATAATGAAATCTGTAAATAATAATAGCCATAAAATGCTGTAAAGCTAAATTATCACCTCATCATAAGAAAGGAAATTAAGCCATAGCATATTATGTATTGTGGATATAATCACTAATAGGCTTTCTTATAGTTTTTGTTAGCATTAATTTCTAAAAATTATAAATAGTGTGGATCCTCAAGAGATCTGAGTCGACAATCTCAACTGATGTTAAACTGTTCTCCTTTTCAAAAAAACAGTTTCTTATAAAGTTGTTTTTTATATTCTGAATCTTGGTTTCTACCGACATCCCTCTTCCCCACCCCACCTTCCGCATGCACTCACTGCATGCACACACACATGAACACACACACATGCATGTGCACACACACAGCCCATTGAGCTGCTGTGTTATGATGTCGATTCCAGATCAGAAGGGCTTGTACCTTTAAGACAGATACATGATGTTATGTGACATCACAATATGTAACATTCCAGTATAAAGGTATTCAGTTACTCTTTCTGTTAATTGAGTCAGTCTGGTATCTTCAGTCAGAAATGTGTATGTAATGTACAGTAATATCAGTGAACACTCACAACTAGACAATGTGATATTATAGCCATGCAAACAGTCAGGTATTAATGAATCTCAAGGTATCTGTCCCAACAAGAACTTGACTCATTGTGAGTGAACAGATAGATAGTCACAGGTTACAACAATAACATTGGGCAGAATATTACCACATCTATGGAGGTGGATCTGGTGATGGTCAGCAAGAAGCCTCTTTGAAAACTGGGTGTTGTGTTGGACCCTACAGGCATTCTAGTCTCTAGCTGATCTAGCACCACACTGACAGATAGCTGATTATTGCTAATTGGTGCCAAATCACAGATGTCGTTGAGTCTTCCCAATGGTGGATGTGCTTCGTGCTTTGGGCAAAGCCCTATAAGTGCCTGAATACAGTTACCCAGCCACAGGGCAACTGATGCCTCCTGCATTTAAAATCCACTCCAAGCAGCTTCTGAAACTACTCCAGCCATTCTTTAGAGGGACAGGGAGGCCTCCACCATCTATGACCTTGAGTCATTTTGAATAAAGTGCAATTCTTCAGAGGACAGCTGTATGTTGACACACTCTCAGGATCACCTGCTTACCGCAGTAGCACTCACCTCTCATGGTCGGTCAGCCGCTGCACAACTCGACATAGCTTCTCCTTCACCCAGCCAGGTACCTGTTCTGCCTCTCACTTGGCCATGCAGGTCAGGCATCATCATAAGAGTTAGAACTTACTTTTGCTCTTGAGCTCAGAAAATGTTCAAATGTGCTGAGATTCTTCATCGAGTCCTTTCCGGTGAACTGATAAAGTGTTATGATTGCCATTTGCTACCTTATTCAAATTGATATTAATCATAGATGAGTTTTGACAGATCGTGCTGCCAGACTGTTCATCCAGTGGGAGCTTATCACAGGTTAAGCCTCGTCTGTTTTTTGTTTGACATTCATGATGCTATGCGTTGATGTACAAAAGTTAGCAATTTAATTATGGCATGACAGAACTGCAGAATATTATGATTATTTCCTTCATAGTGTTATGGACTAGACCAGGCTACCACAAAATGTTTTGAGAAGGTAGCCTAGACCCTAACCTTTTCTTAATTTAATGGTAGATGTGAAGTACCATGTTCCAGGTGCAATGTGACTGGTCAACCTACTCGATGTTAATCAAAACACTAATTATTTAAACACTAGTTAAAATGCAAACAAAATAAAGAAGAATTTAGAGTAACTTAACTATTGGTAACCTTAACTAAATAATACAATAATTACTATTATTGAATTTGAAGTTGGGGTGGCAGGTGTTTGTGAAGTTGATGAGCTCCCAGCACCTTCCCCTGCTATCGCAAGAAGCACAAGCCTCATTCCTGATGAAAGGCCTATGCTCGAAATGTCGACTCTCCTGCTCATTAGATGCTGCCTGACCAGCTGTGCTGTTCCAGCAGCACACTCTTCAGCTCTGATCTCCAGCATCTGCAGTCCTCACTTTCTCCTATTAAGTATACAAGTATGATTTGCCTTACCAAAATGTAGTACCTGACATTTATCAGACTAAACTCCATCTGCCATTCCTCAGCCCATTTGCCCATCTGATCAAGGCCTGATTGTATTCTGAGATAACTTTCTTCGCTGTCCACTACACCACCAATTTTGGTGTCATCTGCAAGCTTACTAACCATCCCTTCTATACTCACACCCAAATCATTTATATACAGGTATCCCCCTCTTTTTGAAAGTTTTCTGTACGCCACTTCACTTTTAGGAAAGACCTACATTAGTACCTATTTTCGCTAATTGAAAGAAATCTGAAGAGGGCATTCACTTTTAAGAAAAAAGGTGATGTTTTCCCATATTGCTTTATGATTGCTTCTTTGCTTTTCACCATTTCGACTTACGAATGGTTTCATAGGAATGTTGTACAACTGGAAAGCGGGGGATACATGTAAATGGCAAAAAGCAATGAGCCCAGCACTGATTCTTGTGGCACACCACTGGTCACAGGCTTACAGCCTGAAAAGCAACCTCCTACCACCGTACGCTGTCTCCTACCTTCAAGCCAATTTTATATCCCAAAGTCTAGTTCTCCCTATGTTCCATGAGATCTAACCTTGTTGAACAGTCTACCAAACAAAACCTTGTTGAATGCCTTATTACAGTCCATATTGACAATGTCCAGTAATTTTCCCACATCAACCCTCTTCGTCACTTTATCAAAAATCTCAATTAAGTTTGTGAGATATAATTTACCACAGACAAAGCTATGTTGACAATCCCTAATCAGACCTTGCCTTTCCAAATACATGTAAATGCTATCTTTCAGAATCCCCTCCAATAACTTGCTCCTACTGATGTCTGGCTCACTGATCTATAGTTCCCTGGCTTTTCCTTACCACCCTTCTTAAACAGTGGCTCCTCGTTGGCCAACCTCCAGTCTTCTGTCACCTCAATTGTGACTATCGATGATACAAGTATCTCAGTAAGGGGCCCAGCAATCATTTCCCTGGCTTCCTATGGCATATCTGATCCAGTGATAGGAATTTATGCATTTCAAGACGTCCAAGACCTCCTGCATTGTAATGTGGGCATTTTTCAAGATATCGCTATTTATTTCCCCACGTTCTCTAGCTTCCATGTCCTTCTCCACAGTAAAGACTTTGAGGCATGACATTTTACCAGGTTCACGCTCTTGTGTAATAATCAAACAGCCTAACATCAGACCAGACACTGATGAGTTTGTGAATGTAATATTTGTATATGTTTGTGAGCTGTAATAAATGGTTGTCAATATCACATTATACAAAACCAATTTCTTATGTTATAAGGGATAACATAAGTATTGCAGCATCGGATAAAAACACCTTGCTGGATGCAAAGACTTAAGGAAACAAATTATTTGAAACTTTCTTGTTACTTCTTTCAGAAGTAACTTGTTGTTTGTGCAATTGCTTTTCTGAAAGTAATCAGGCATAGACTAAAATAATGTTTTGCAGATCAACAAAATGGGTTAGTCACTTAACCTGCAGCAAAGACACATTACCTGTCATTAATGGAAACTATATATATTTTTCACAAAATGAATACAATTGGACTGGCTTGTAATCCCTGGTTAAAATTAATTAAATTCAAATGTGCTAACTACTGTGGTAGGATTTGAACCTCTGTCCCGATAACATTTGCTGAGGTCTCTGGATTACTCATCCAGTGATTTGACTGTTGTGACATTGCCAGCCCTTATGTGAACTGATAAAATGCCCAATAATTGAGTAGAGGTGAAGAAAGCAAAGAGTAGGAATTTCAAATTTATATGCAATTTCTGATTGGTGATACTAAATACCTCTCAACTAAAGTATATTCCTGAGTGGAAGAGAAATTGTAAATAGGTGAAAAAAAATCCATGGCTTAACAAGGAAGTCAAGCAGAACATAAAGACAAAATCTAGGGTATGTCATACTGCAAAAAATGGTGGCACTCTGGAAGATTGGGAGAACTTTAAATGTCAGCAAAGGGTTACTGAAAACAAACTCAAAACAGCTAAGATGAACTATGAAATGAAACTAGCAGAAAACATAAGCACTGATATCAAAAGCTTCTATAACTTTATAAGATGGAAGAGATTAGTGAAAGTAAATGTTGGCCCTTTAGGGGACACAAGTGGTGAGGCAATAACGGGAAATGCAGAAATTGCAGAGGCACTATACCAATACTGTACTTTGTTGTGGTTTTCACGGTGGAAGATAATAATTCCTTCCCAAAAACTGCAGTTGCTACAGAAGAACTTGGTGAAATTACTGTAACTAAGGGAAAGTTATTAAATAGGAGAAAGTGAGGTCTGCAGATGCTGGAGATCAAAGTTGAAACTTTATTGCTGGAACAGCACAGCAGGTCAGGCAGCATCCAGGGAACAGGAGATTCCGTTTCGGGCACAGGCCCTTCCTCAGGAATGAGCAGAGAGTGTTCAGCAGGAGAAGATAAAAGGTAGGGAGGAGGGACTTGGAGGAGGGGCGTTGGAAATGTGATAGGTGGAAAGAGGTCAAGGTGAGGGTGATAGGTCGGAGTAGGATGGAGGCGGAGAGGTCAAGAAGAAGACTGCAGGTCAGGAAGGCGGTGCCAGGCTGGAGGGATGAAGAAACTGGTGAAGTCCAGTTCACCAGTTGGACTTCACCAGTTTCTTCATCCCCCCTCCCCCCACCTTGTCTCAGCCGGATCCCTCCAGCCCGGCACCGCCTTCCTGACCTGCAGTCTTCTTCTTGACCTCTCCGCCTCCATCCTACTCCGACCTATCACCCTCACCTTGACCTCTTTCCACCTATCAGGCTGGAGGGATCCGGCTGAGACAAGGTGGGGGGAGGGGGGATGAAGAAACTGGTGAAGTCCAACTGGTGAACTGGACTTCACCAGTTTCTTCATCCCCCCTCCCCCCACCTTGTCTCAGCCGGATCCCTCCAGCCTGGCACCGCCTTCCTGACCTGCAGTCTTCTTCTTGACCTCTCCGCCTCCATCCTACTCCGACCTATCACCCTCACCTTGACCTCTTTCCACCTATCACATTTCCAACGCCCCTCCTCCAAGTCCCTCCTCCCTACCTTTTATCTTCTCCTGCTGAACACTCTCTGCTCATTCCTGAGGAAGGGCCTGTGCCCGAAACGGAATCTCCTGTTCCCTGGATGCTGCCTGACCTGCTGTGCTGTTCCAGCAATAAAGTTTCAAAAGTTATTAAATAAACTGATGGGATTAAAGGTAGATAAGTCCCCAGAACCTGATGGCTTGTACCCTCGGATATTAAAAGAGGTGGCAGTTGAAGTAATGGATGCATTAATTATGATTTTCCAATATTCTCTGGATTCTGGAAAGATACTATTGGATTGGAATAAGGACACCTTATTCAAAAACAGAGTTTAGCTAAAAAGTGGGAAAGTATAAACCGGTTAGTTCGACCTCTGCAGTGGGCAAGTTGCTGGAGTCAATCATAAAGGAGGAGATAAGTGAACACTTGGGAAAAAAAATCACCAGTGTCAGCAGGGTTTCATGAAAGGCAAATCATGCTTGACAAATTTGTTGGCGTTCTTTGAGGATGTAACCAGCAAGGTGAATAATGGGAATCTGGTGGATGTGGTATATCTAACGTCCAGAAGGCATTTGAAAAGGTGCTGCATAAAAGACTGATCCAGAAGCTTGGATCCCAGTAGGTTAACAACACAATATTGGCTTGGATAGAGGATTGGCTGACAGAGGGACAGAAGAGGGTCGGGATAAATGGACCCTAGTTTTGATGGCGAACTGTAACTAGCGGGATGCTGCAAGGATCAGTTCTTGGATCTCAACTATTTACAATCGATCTCTGCAAGCTGGGACAGAATGTAACATAGCAAAGTTCATGGATGATTGTAAAATAGGTGGGAAAGTAGGCAGTGATGAGGACATAAAGAGTTTATTGATGAATATTGATAGGCTAAGAGAATGGGCCAGAATCTGGCAGATGGAGATTAAAAAGGATCAGTGCAAAGTTGCCCATTTTGGCTTGGAAAATTAAAGGGGATATTATTATGCAATTGCTTTAGCTCTACCATTAGAACTAGCCTCAGTCATTCCCATTCTATGAAGATGTGATTCCACAACCAGTGGATCTAATTTAATCTCTGGAATCCTGCCCCATCCAGTTATGAATGATAGTGGACAACTGAACAACTAACAGAGGAATGAGGCTTTTCAAATAATTCCCACATTCAGTGATGAGGAAGCACAGTCTATCAGTGCAAAAGTCAAGCATTTACATTCCTTTTGAGGCATGGATCTGTCAAACATAAATGCGTTGTCCTCCCTAAAGATGACATTATTCATGTTCCCACTCACCCTGTTACTAGCCAGCCTGCTGGGCAAATCAGTTGCTGCATGTCAGGCCCAGTTAAATGCAATCTGATCTCAGTCACACAGTGTTCAGTTACTCAAGGCCATTTGCAGTCCACTTGACTCAAGTGTGTGGGGGGCATGGTGGCTCAGTGGTTAGCACTGCTTCCTCACAGCACCAGGGTCTCAGGTTCAATTCCAGCCTCAGGTGACTGCTTGTGTGGCGTTTGCACATTCTCCCTGTCTCTGTGTGGGTTTCCTCCCACAGTCCAAAGATATGCAGGTCAGGTGAATTGGCTGTGCTAAATTGCCCATAGTGTTAGGTACATTAGTCAGACGGAAATGGGTCTGGGTGGGTTACTCTTTGGAGGGTTGTTGTGTACTGATTTGGCTGAAGGGCCTGTTTCTACACTGTAGGGAATCTAATCTTGACATGTTTGTAGTCTTTATAACAGGAGTGCTTGGAGCATTAGGGGAAACAGAATATACAAGAGTGATCAATTCATTTTTGTGCATTTTGTTCGTGATTGTAATTCGCACATATATTTCACAATCATATATATTACCAGGTGACATTTATTATGCTGTCAGAAAGAAGATAGTGTGATAGTGGGTAAGAGAGTGAAGGTTAGTGAATGTGAAGTTGCTGTGTAGCAACTGATATAATACATGAACGATTTGTTCACATGGACCCCAGATGAAAAGGGACTGTCTCGTTTGCCTTCACTTCACTTCATATAGCACCTACCTGTCCTTTCATGGAGAACTTGCCAATTGGATAAAATTGGCTTGACAGCAAGAAACAGGGTGGTGGAGGAGGATTTTTTTTGGATTGGAGACAAAGGACCAGTAGTGTTCCGCAGGGATCAGAACTGGGTCCATTTTTTTGTTTGCCGTTTATATAAATGATTTGGATGAGAATTTGTAAGACGTGGTTATTAAGTTTGTGGATAAAATTGGTGGTATAGTAGACAGTTTTTCTCGGATTACAAAGAGATCTTGATCAATTGTGTCAATGGACTGAACACTGGTAGATGGAGTTTAATTTGGATAAATGCAAAGTATTGCATTTAAGTAAAACAAACAATGACAGGTCTTATACAATTAATGGTAGGGCCATGGGTAGTGTTGTAGAACAGAGAGACCTAGGGGTTCAGGTGCATAATTCTTTGAAGTTTGCATCACAGATATACAGGATAGTCAAGAAGGTGTTTAGCACACTTGCGTTCTTTACTCAGACCATTGAGTACAGGAGTTGAACGTCATGTTCAGGTTGTACAGAATGTTGGTGAGGCTGCTTCTGGAGTACTGTGCACAGTTCTGGTCACCCAGATGTAAAACTGATATTATTGGATTGATTAAAGGGTTCAGAAAAGATTTACCAGGATGTTGCCAAGAATGGAGGGTTTGAGTTATAAAGAAAGGCTAGGCTTTTTTTCACTGGAGCGTAGGAAGTTGAGGGGTGACATTATAGAGGTTCATAAAATCATGAGGGTCAAAAATAAGATGAATAGCAATGGTCTTTTCTCTAGGGTGGGAGAATTCAAAACTAGGGGGCATGGTGGCTCAGTAGTGAGAGGGGAAAGACGTAAGAAGGACATGAGGGGCAACTTTTTTAACACTGGGAGTGGGTTATAAATGGAATTTACAGCCAGAAGAAATGGTAAATGCAGGTACAGTTACAACAATTAAAAGACATTTGGATAAGTACATGAACTGGAAACGTTTGGAGGAATTTGGGCCAAACTAATGGGGCCAGTTTGGTTTGGGACTGTAGACAGCTTGGATTAGTTGGATCGAAGGGTCTGTTTCCATGCTGTATGACTCTATGATTCCTTGCTTTCTTATTCCTCAGCTTTTGTTTTACTCCTTCATGAGATGTGGACATCATTACAAGGCCAGCACTTATTGCCCATTGTTAATTGCAATTCAGAAGATGGTGTGAGTGACCTTCTTGAACCACAGTACTCAGTATATTGTCAATACACTCTGTGCTGCTTGAAAGGCGGTTTCAGGAATTTGACCCAGCAGCAGCAGCAGCAGCTGAACAATTTGCAATATAGTTCCAAGTCAGCATCATATTTTCAAAAGTAAATAGAGTTCTGCCCGCACTGTGAAGAGAAACAGAGATAATGTTTCAGGTTGAGATGCCACCATGACCTGAAACCTAACTCTGTTCATCTCCAAAACTACACAGCTAACCTGATGAGCATTTCAGCAGTTTTTGTTTTTATTTCAAGATGGTACATGGCTCAGAACAGAGCTTATAGGTGTTGGTATTCCCATGTATCTGCTGTTCATGTTCTTTCAGATGTTGAGAGATTGGAAGGTGCTGTTGAAGGAAGCTCAGTGTATTGTTACAGTACACAGTGTTCTCATTTTGGTAGAGGGGCTGAATGTTTATATGGATTTGATCATGTTGGCTGCTTTGCCTTGGATAGTGTTGAGCTTCTTGAGCGTAGTTAAAACTGCACTCATTCAGGCAAGTGGAAAATATTCCTTCACGCTCTGTCTTGTAGCTTGTAGAGAATAGAAAGTCAGTGGTGAGACTTCAGGCAAGCAATCACTGAAGAATTCCTAGCCCTCTGTCCTGGCCATGCAGCCACAGATTTATATGGCTTATCCAGTTAAGTTTCTAGTCAATGATAACATCCAGGATGCTCATAGTGGAAATTCAATTACGGTAATGATAATAAATGTCAAGCAACTACAGGACTAAAATCAAAGATTCTAAATTGACACACAGCAGTTGAAATTAGAAAATTGGGCAAACTAAATTAAACAGCAGCCAGAATCTATCTAAACAGCAGCTACAGAGATCAGAGACAAGATCAGAAAGGTTACATTGGTTCGGGGGAATGAGTTATAACCAGCCCAAGGTTGTGTATTGGAGAATGTCAATCAGACATTCCAGCATCTTTACTGCCTAATGTACATCACTTTACACCTCACAGAATGGCAACATTGAAGGGTGTTGGCGTGACCCAACTGGGTGATTTGAACCCAACTCATGAGCCCATTAGCCAAAGGCTGCAGAACACTCTGGAAGATCCATTGTGAAGTGGGGAAGACTTGACCTGGCCCTGCAGCAGAGCTCCAACCAAGTGGAAAGAGAGTGAGAGAGAGCGAGAGAGAGAAATTCTACCCTGAACTAAGAGAACAACCTTTGTCGAAGAGAACCAGCTGTATTTGGTGAGGAAGGAGATTTCAACAGCCCAGCTCAAACATGTGGATTGTTGCGTGTAATATCCTTTCTCAGACGCATAGAGACAGATAGAGAGTAAATAATGTGGGAATTTGGGAAATGCCCACATCCTTTTTACCAAGGAGTATTTTGTTGATAAAGTTGAGTTGAACTGCAAACTGAATGCTGTGTCCCTTTGTCTACCTCGCCAACAGGAGTATTTGGGTAAAGTGTTTTTAATACAAAAACTTATTGAAATGCCCAAAGCATAGATAACAAATGTCAAGGTGATTGTTAGATTCTTTCTTTTTGGAGGTGCTCATTACCTGTATTGAAGCTCACTTGCTACTTATTAGCTGAAATTTGAATGTTGCCCAATTGCTACACATGGACATGGACTGCTTCAGTATCTGAGGAATCAATTAGTAATTAGTAACAAGAATAGTTTTCTTATAGTAAACAGGTTGTGAAACATAGTACTTTAAATCTTCATTATATGTTCATCGTTCTGATTCAGAGTGGGCCAGAAAGCAAGAACATTTTTTGAGGACATGAATCATCATGTTTCTGATGGTAGCATGGCCCTCGTTGTAGGCCTACTGTGCTCCATGACTTAAAGGCAATGTGGATAATCCATGTTGTACATTTGGTGAGTGTGATGGCGAGGGAGTGGCTTAATATTTCATATTGATGAGCATGAGTGGAATTGATGGATGGGTAGATGGGAATATGAGCGAGGAATTGCATTGAAATGACACGATTGGTCGGTGGTGCAAGGTCAGTGATCTGATGATGTAGTCTCAAAAGTAGGGTAATACATTAAGGTAATGGACACCACAGGTTGAGGTGAATGTATAAATGTTTTCATGTTTCCTGACCTCGTAAGGTCAGTAAAGAGGTTTCCAACCTGGATTGATGGATAATTCCTGCTACTCACTAACTGAGCTACCCCCAGCCATATCTTCTTAGTGTAAGCAGCAGATTACACCCTCCTGTTCCTAGAGAAAAGTATTTCCCTTAGACTTCTCAATATCCCCAGTTGCACAAGGGAGGCATTGTGAATTTGGGGCACTGACTTTGATTGTTCTTATTACATTTAGTTATTCATTCATTTATGGGATGAGGGCATCACTGGCTGCCCATCCCAGAGTTAAGAATCAATCATGTTGCTGTGGGTCTGGAGTCACATTTAGTCCAGACAAGATGATGAGGGCAGTTTCCTTCTTGAAAGGCTATTGGTGATCCAGATGGGGTTTTCCCCAACAATCAATTCAGAGTCATCATTAGACTCTGAGCTCAAGTGTACTTTTAATTGAATTCAAATTTCACCATCTGCCATGGTGGGATTCAAACCCCGGTCTGCAGCACATTCCCTGGATCTCTGGATTAACAGTTAACTGATAATTTCACGAGGCCATCGCCTCTGTCACTGTGATAGTTCTTCCTCCATTGGTTCCAAGTTCTTACAAATTACAGTTAAATACTGGAGTTAAGATTATGTCATGTGGGTTGTTCATCATACTCACTACCACTCATTGGGAAACCTGGGTCATACATTTTTCAGCATAATAGCATGGCACAGATGCTGTTTGTCAGATTTTGGTTATGACCATGCTTGCTCTTAATACAGACTCTAAGTTTTATATAAATTGTTACCATAAAGTTGAATACATGTGCAATAACTGTCAATATCTATTTTTAATTTTTTGTCTACTTTAATTGTGTAAGGGCATGCCATTTTTGACCAAATAAAGATCGCCCTTTATTTTGATGGAAGTGCTCAGATAACTGCCTGATCTTCAAATGTCACAGACTTAGATCCATTTTTTACCAATGACAGGAGCTGCCTATCCTGTCTGGGAGTTTAGATAAAATTTAGATTTATTATGAAAATTATTTATACAAGACTTATGTTAAAATGGATAACAAAGTATTCAGAGCTAACTTCATTCCAAGCCTTTAGTCTCTGTTTATCATTTGTTTATGATTTCAACAATTTCTAAATTGATTCCTAAAAGTTAACTACTCCTGTTCCTCAGTTACATTGCCCAGATATTCTGAAGGGAGGATAGTTAAGCAGCAGAGCAGACATCAGTCATGCATTGGGACTATGTGGAAGCCCCCATGCACTTGGCTCTGTGGGAATTTCTGCGAAGTTAAAACTTCCAATGTGCAATTACCTGGCATTCGGAATCCTCTGAGCAAGTTCCCATCTGAGTTGAAGTCAGAGAACTTGGAGGCTCCAGACTTCCTTATTTTAAGAGCTAGCCAAAAACGTTTAGAAGAAGTAAAAGTTGTCCCAATTGCTGGCCACTATAAAGCTGACCACTCCCTCCTTGTGCCCCTCCTCCAGCCCCCTCACCACCCAGCTTAATACTGATTCACTCTTCATATCAATCCTCCTGTCAAGCATCTCCCCCAAACTTTATGTACTTCCAACCCATTACCACATCCAACCCTCAATTTCCCAAGGAGAACTCCTCCACCCCCCACACACTAGATCCGACCCACCAACTCTCTCCTGACTCCCAACCTACCCTCTACATCCCATGAACACCTGACACTCCTTGAATACTTCCCCGCAGACCATCCCTTGCCCTTGATGTAACCCCCCCGCCCTCCCCGCGCCATCTTGTGCACTTGACAAACCTACCAAGCCTTCAGCCTATCTCTTCAACAAGTTGGCATTTTGTGCTATCCCACTCCCCCATAACCAGGTGCCATCCTAGTCCCCTCCTGCACTCAAAAAAAGATTTACCAGGATGTTGCTGGGAATGGATGTTTTGAGTTTTGAAAATAGACTGGAAAGGCCCGGACTTTGTTCACAGGAACATAAGAGGTTGAGGTGTGGCCTTATTGAGGTTTACAAAATCATGGGGGGGGCTTGGATAAGGTGAATGACAAAAGTCGGGCATTTAAAAACTAGGGGGCATATTTTTAAGGTGAAAGAAGATAGACTTAAAAAAGGACACGAGTGGGCAACTGTTTTACACACAGAGTGGTTCGTGCACAGAATGAGCTTCCAGGGAAAGTGTTGGGTGCAGGTACAGTTACAATGTTTAAAAGACAGTTTTATAAGTTCATGAATAGGAAAAGAGGGATATGAGCTGAGCACATGCAGGTGGGACTAGTTTACTTTAAGAACGTGGTTGGCATGGACTAGTTGGGCAGAAATGTCTGCCTGCATGCTGTATGACTCTATGAACCAACTGACACCTATATTTCTAACTTCCCTGCGACCCCATCTCCTCACCCACGTGTCACACTGTGCCCCAGCCACCTTGCATCAGTATCCTTCACCCAATTTTACAGCCTGCTCCCTCACTCACCTGCCACCCTAACCTTCACCCATCCACTCATCAGCCACTTTGCCACTCACCTGCCTGAGAACAGTATCTGCCAACCACCTCCCATTCTACCTCCTCACTTATACAGTTAGATTCTCTCCATGGTTGTCACAGTAGCTTTTTTAAATCATACATTATGGCAAAAATTGCTGTAAAAGGGGTTGTGCTTTCATTGCTGATGCACTCTACATGTTGTCAATGTGTTGATTGTTGGACTGGACTGGATAGCTTCAGCTAGGAAGGCTACAGGTTCCAAATTTAAGGCAAAAATCTCCGGAAAAGTGACAACTTTTTGTCTCTCTGGTTCAAAAATAAGGATTCTGACCCAGACTAGAAGTTTCAGGCATTGTTTCATTATTATAGAAAAAATCACTTTGCTGATTATGCAATTGTTATAAAATTACTGATGTTCTGTTTGACACTTCACAAAAAATAATTCTATTTTATAAAGGATTTCCTGCAAGCATTGCCTTCTTAGTTAAGCCAAAATGGGTTCTCCTCTTTTGCCTAATCTCAGTACATTGCTGACAGTTTTATTGTTTTGGCAAAACAAGAAATTCATTTGTGTTTTATTTCGCTACCACAAAATCATTTCCTTTGGTTTCTGTTCTCAACATTTTACTGAAGCCTTTAAAGCAATATACTTGCTTATCTATCCAAAACTACCATCTTCGAGGCAAAACTAAATGCTTTTTTAACAATGCTACATTATCCTCTAAAAGGTTTTACTGAGCTGAGGGTGCATATAAATCCATGACTGAACAATTCTTCCAAAACTGGTAATTTTTAGGACCACTTCTTCAATTATGTCGAAAAAACAACCACAGACTATAGGCAACTGAACATTGGAGATACATGGCAGATCAACCAGTACCTGTGAAATACTTGTAGGATAAATACAGTAGAGTTGGTGACACAGTGGTTTACATTTAGGATGTAGTTTCCTTGGGAATTCTTAACATTAAAAAGGATAAGAAAAAGCATGGGCATGGGAACCTCCTGCTGATTACCACATACCATGCATCACTCCTTCCTCCCTGGTTGATGAATTGTGCTTCTTCATGTTGACCACCACATGGAGGAAGCATTGAGTCTGCCAAGGGTGCAGAATACTTTCTTGTTGATGGTCTTCAATACCTATCATCAAGAGTGTTTCAGAAACATCACTCCTGATTATGCTACTTAAGTGTGTCTGTGGAAACTGATGAAGGAACCAATAAGAATGAAAAACCTATTTTACTAGCGGGTTTTGAGAAGATTTATAGCTCAGGTTGAGGTTCTGGATGTAGGATTGCTTGCTGAGCTGGAAGGTTCGTTTTCAGATGTTTTGTCACCATACTAGGTAACATCATCAATGAGCCTCTGGATGAAGCACTGGTAGTGTGGCTCACTTTCTATTTATGTGTTTAGGGTTTATTGGGGTTTATTGGAATCACCATTTCCTGTGGTGATGTCATTTCCTGTGGTGATGCCATTTCCTGTTCTTTTTCTCAGAGGGTTGTAAATGGGATCCAAGTCAATGTTTTTGTTGATAGAGTTCCGGTTGGAATGCCATGTTTCCAGGAATTCTTACGCTTGTCTCTGTTCGGCTTGTCCTAAGATGGATGTGTTGTCCCAGTCAAAGTGCTGTCCTTCTTCATCTGAGTGTAAGGATAGTAGTGAGACAGGGTCATGTTGTTTTGTGGCTAGTTGATGTTCATGTATCCTGCTGGCTAGTTTTCTGCCTGTTTGTCCAATGTAGTGTTTGTTACAGTTCTTGCAAGGTAGCTTGTAAATGACATTAGTTTTGCTTGTTGTCTGTAGGGTCTTTCAAGTTCATTAGCTGCTGTTTTAGAGTGTTGGTAGGTTTGTGGGTTACGATAATGACAAGAAGTCTGAACAGTGTGGCAGTCATTTCCAAGATGTCTTGATGTAGGGGAGAGTGGATAGGCTTTCTGGGCGTGTTTTGAGCACAATCCGCCGATTTCTCAACAACAAACAAGCAGACAAAAACTGTAATAAACACTACATTGGAAAAACAGGCAGAAAACTAGCCACCAGGATACATGAATGTCAATGAGCCACAAAAGGATATGACCCACTCTCACTAGTATCTTTACATACAGATGAGAAAAAGAACAGGAAATGGCATCACCACAGGAAATGACATCACCGACCCAAGGAAACCTAAACACATATATAGAAAGCAGGCCATTTCAACAGTGCTTCATCAGGAGGCTCACTGACTGGTGTGGTGACAAAACGTCTGAAAATGAACCATCCAGCTTAGCGAGCAAACCTTCATCCAGAATCTATTTTACTTATGCCCACTTATCTACCATGGCCATCCTTTAACCAAATAAAAACTTAACATTAAGCCTTCGGCACTACAAATATTGAAAATACTTGAAACATTTTAATGCTAATTTCATGGTTTCCCTAGAATAAGATGACAAACTGGTGATGGAAGGGATAAAATGGACCCGATGACAGGGGTACCATGCCCATGACCCACCCATCCTCTGAGTATTCTCTCTCCAGCAGGGAGTGCATTGGCCTGCAGGCCACTTAAGAACCTAACAGCCACTTAAGGCATTTCTCCAGCTGTTAAGTACAAAAGCTAGTGATCAGTCAGCTGCTCTGGTGGAGTGGGGATGTCTTCAGTTGATGTACCTGGTTCCCACACTCCAGGATTTCTCCATACCTTCTCCTCAATCCATTGTGTCATTCCCAACTCCCCGGTTCAATGGAACCTGCTAATCATGCTCCACCAAAACCCTGGATTCACTTAGTTTTAGGCTCCTATGGTTCCTTCTTCAGGATGCACCTTGTAGTCATAGCAGGGACCATCCTGTTCTTTTTCTCAGAAGGTTGTAAATGGGATCCAAGTCAATGTTTTTGTTGATAGAGTTCCGGTTGGAATGCCATGCTTCCAGGAATTCTTACGCTTGTCTCTGTTCGGCTTGGAGCATTGAGCTGCTATCCATTTGATAGACCGGTATTGTTCGGAGGTGGGACTTCCTCTTGAGTGGTGGCACAGATCCCACTTTAAGGAAATAAAAGTCTATTAAATGGCCGGGGGAGGGGACAGTGGTTGTTGTGGGATGGTGCAAAATGGCATAGAGCAGGCAGTCTCACCCTCTATATTTATGTCAGGGCAGGGTTCCTGTGTAAAATGCAGCCCCGTGGTTCTATTTGAGATCCACAAGAATTCCAATTTGATTTTATTCATTAACAGATTTGTTTGTCTATTTTTATTTTACTGTGACTAAATATGATACAATCAACACGAATGAAATAATTTGGATTGAATTGGTTAAGGTCATCGAATGCATTTCCTCTTGGGTTAATCATAGCCAACTGACTGGACAACAAATTTAATTCTACAAACCATCTTGAGAATAAAATTTCTTATCAGCTTCCCTGATTAACTCTGCCACAACATTTTAAGACAAATTCACTTCAAGTAGACCCTATAGGAAATTCTCCATTCTTCCTCTTTGTTGCCATAATTGATTCTGTAAAGTCCAGATTAAACTATTCTTGTTTAGCACAACTGTTATTCACCAACATGCCTGGGTGTGCTGGAAATCTTCTGAAAGACTCAATTTGAGTCCAATGAGCAACAAGCAAAAAGGTTTCTCACTCAAAGGCAATGACTGCTGGGCTGTTGACATCACTTTAATCACATTCATGGAAAACAACTAGCTGGGTATTAGAATAACATGAGATTCCATGGATGGCCTTCAGATGTACTTGGTTTGGAAGGTCAAACAGTACTCTGCACTACTTTCTATCAAGTGATAAAATAGTTGCCCATTTGATAACATGAATATGTCTGACAAGTAGTTGGGTGCTAACAATACATCTGATTGGCACCATCACTCTAAACTCTAAATGGTAATGAAAGGATTTTTGTAGTGCAGTTGCAGTATTCCTATCTCTATATCAATTCTCACCTGCTGCAGGGGTGCATACTAACATCTCTGAACAAGGAAGCCTGGACTGGTTATCTGAAAGATAAAATCCCTACACTGTGGAAGTAAGCCATTTGGTCCATTGAGTCCATACTGATCCTCTGAAGAACACTCTACCCAGAATCCCCCTTCCCCAACCCTATGTAACCCTGCATTTCCCATGGCTCATTTTCCACCTACATTTTACACCTAGCCAACACATCCCTGGACACTATGGTCAATTTAACATGGTCACTCCACTTAACCTGCATATCTTTGGACTGTGGGAGTAAACCGGAGCACCTGAAGGTAAACAACCCGGGGGAGAATATGCAAACTCCAGAGGGTGGAATAGAGCACACTTCTCTGGTGCTGTGAGGCAGCAGTACTAACCACTGAGCTACTGTGCTGCTGCCAAAGGTACATCTCAATGCCCCTACTGGGCTTAAACTAGTGAAGCACTGATAACAAAACTATGTAAACCAATTGACTAAGGCATGGCATTCCTCAACAAGGCACCAGTAGGTTGATTAAGACAACGCTGTCCATTTTTGGGATCATAAGAATGGAACTAACTGGCTCCTTTGGGCATCAGCTCGGAACAAGCTACAGATGACAGAATAGAATAGAAAGAAATTCATTGTCACATGTACTTTTACATGAAAATTACAGTGAAGACTTTTATAAGTCGCTCTACCTTTTCTCAGCAGAGAGTGGCGCGAGCTGGGCGGAAGTGAGGTTGGAACGCAGAGCTGGTCGGGAAGGTAAGTGATATATAAAGAACTTACCTCGACGCCAACGGTCTTTTCTCAGCAGAGAGCGGCGCGAGCTGGGCGGAAGTGAGGTTGAAGCGCAGAGCTGGTCGGGAAGGTAAGTGATTGATATTTGAGTGGGTGTGTTCTAAACCCCAGGCCCTACATAGTAGGGCCTCCCTCCCATCCTCCTCCTCTAACCTAACTTTAAAGTTCACAGGTAAGCTACTCAGTGTTCTTGCTTTGGAGACGAAGTGTAGAGTAATGGCAGTGCAGGCAGTGGAATGTTCCTCCTGCCGGATGTTTGAGGTAGGGGTGACCACCGATACTCCTGCTGACTTCATCTGCAGGAAATGCAGTCAGATTCTGCTCCTCACAGAACGAGTTAGGGAACTGGAACTGGAGTTTGATGAACTGAGGATTATTCGAGAGGCTGAGAAGGTGATAGATAGAAGCTACAGGGACATAGTTACGCCAGAGAACAGAGGTAGCTGGGTAACAGTTAGAGGTGGGAAGGGGAGGAAGCAGGCAGTGCAAGGATCTCCTGTAGTCATTCCCCTAAACAATAGGTATACCGCTTTGGATACTGGTGGGGGGGACAGCCTAGCAGGGGTAAGCTGCAGTGACCGGGTCTGTGGCGTGAGGTCTGGCTCTGAGACTCAGAAGGGAAAGGGGGAGAGGAGGAGAGTGCTAGTTATAGGAGACTCTCTAGTTAGAGGGACGGACAGGCGATTCTGTGGGCATGGGCGAGACTCTCTGATGGTTTGTTGCCTCCCGGGTGCCAGGGTCCGAGACGTCTCGGACCGTGTCTTCAGAATCCTTAAGGGGGAGGGTGTGCAGCCAGAAGTCATGTTGCACGTTGGCACCAATGACATAGGTAGGAAGAGAGGTGGGGAGGTCATTGAAGAGCTCAGGGAGTTAAGCTGGAAGCTGAAAGCTAGGACAGACAGAGTCGTCATCTCTGGGTTGTTGCTGGTGCCACGTGACAGTGAGGCAAGGAATAGGGAGAGAGTGCAGTTGAACACGTGGCTGCAAGGATGGTGTAGGAGGGAGGGCTTCAGGTATTTGGACAATTGGACTGCATTCTGGGGAAGGTGGGACCTGTACAAGCAGGACGGATTGCACCTGAACCAGAAGGGCACCAATATCCTGGGGGGTAGGTTTGCTAGCTATCTTCGGGGGGGGTTTAAACTAATTTGGCAGGGGGATGGGATCCGGACTTGTAGTCCAGCAAATAGGCTAGCTGTTTGTCAGGATGTCCAAGTGTGTGGGGAGGCTGTGAAGAAGGTAGCACTGACAGGGAATACTTGCGGACACAGAGATGGGTTCAAGTGCGTATACTTCAACGCAAGGAGTATCAGAAATAAGGTCAGTGAACTTAAGGCGTGGATAGGTACCTGGGACTACGATGTTGTGGCCATCATGGAAATGTGGATAGAAGAGGGACAGGAATGGTTGTTGGAGGTTCCTGGTTACAGATGTTTCAGTAGGATTAGGAAGGGTGGTAAAAAAGGAGGGGGGGTGGCGTTGCTAATTAGAAATGGTATAACAGCTGCAGAAAGGCAGTTCGAGGGGGATCTGCCTTTGGAGGTAATATGGGCTGAAGTCAGAAATAGGAAAGGTGCAGTCACCTTGTTGGGTGTTTACTATAGGCCCCCCAATAGCAGCAGAGATGTGGAGAAACAGATTGGAAAACAGATTTTGGAAAGGTGCAGAAGCCACAGGGTAGTAGTCATGGGCGATTTCAACTTCCCAAATATTGATTGGAAGCTCTTTAGATCTAGTAGATTGGATGTGGCGGTGTTTGCGCAGTGTGTCCAGGAAGCTTTTCTAACACAGTATGTAGATTGTCCGACCAGAGGGGAGGCCATTTTGGATTTGGTACTCGGTAATGAACCGGGACAAGTGATGGGCTTGTTAGTGGGTGAACATTTTGGTGATGGTGACCACAATTCTGTGACTTTCACCTTGGTTATGGAGAGAGATAAGTGCGTGCAACAGGGTAGGTTTTACAATTGGGGGAAGGGTAATTACGATGCTGTAAGACAGGATCTGAGGAGCATAAGTTGGGAGCATAGGCTGTCGGGGAAGGATGTTGTGGAAATGTGGAACTTTTTCAAGGAACAGATACGACGTGTCCTTGATATGTATGTACCGGTCAGACAGGAAAGAAATGGTCGTGTGAGGGAACCTTGGTTGACGAGGGAGGTTGAATGTCTTGTAAAGAGGAAGAAGGAGGCTTACATAAGGTTGAGGAAACAGGGTTCAGACAAAGCAGTGGAGGGATACAGGATAGCCAGAAGGGACCTGAAGAAAGGGATTAGGAGAGCTAAGAGAGGGCATGAAAAATCTTTGGCGGATAGGATCAAGGATAACCCAAAGGCATTTTATGCGTATGTGAGAAACATGAGAATGACGAAAACGAGGGTAGGTCAAGGACAGTAGTGGGAGACTGTGTATTGAGTCGGAAGAGATAGGAAAGGTCTTGAAAGGTCTAGGTACTTTTCTTCAGTATTTACGAATGAGAGGAACCGTATTGTTGAAGAGGAGAGTGTGAAACGGACTGGTAAGCTAGAGGAGATACATGTTAGGAAGGAAGATGTGTTGGATACTTTGAACAACTTGAGGATAGACAAGTCCCCCGGGCCTGATGGGATATATCCTAGGATTATGTGGGAAGCAAGAGAGGAAATTGCAGTACCGTTGGCAATGATCTTTTCATCTTCACTGTCAACGGGGGTGGTACCAGGGGACTGGAGAGTGGCGAATGTTGTGCCCCTGTTCAAAAAAGGGAATAGGGATAACCCCGGGAATTACAGGCCAGTTAGTCTTACTTCGGTGGTAGGTAAAGTAATGGAAAGGGTACTGAGGGATAGGATTTATGAGTATCTGGAAAGGCACTGCTTGATTAGGGATAGCCAGCACGGATTTGTGAAGGGTAAGACTTGCCTTACAAGTCTGATTGAATTCTTTGAGGAGGTGACCAAGCATGTGGATGAGGGTAGAGCAGTGGATGTAGTATACATGGATTTTAGTAAGGCATTTGATAAGGTTCCCCATGGTAGGCTTATGCAGAAAGTCAGGAGGCATGGGATAGAGGGAAATTTGGCCAATTGGATAGAAAACTGGCTAACTGGTCGAAGTCAGAGAGTGGTGGTAGATGGTAAATATTCAGCCTGGAGCCCAGTTACAAGTGGAGTTCCGCAGGGATCAGTTCTGGGTCCTCTGCTGTTCGTAATTTTTATTAATGACTTGGATGAGGGAGTCGAAGGGTGGGTAGGTAAATTTGCAGATGATACGAAGATTGGTGGAGTTGTGGATAGTGAGGAGGGCTCTTGTCGGCTGCAAAGGGACTTGGATATGATGCAGAGCTGGGCTGAGGAGTGGCAGATGGAGTTCAACCCTGCCAAGTGTGAGGTTGTCCATTTTGGAAAGACAAATAAGAATGCAGAATACAGGGTTAACGGTAGGGTTCTTAGTGAGGTGGAGGAACAGAGGGATCTTGGGGTCTATGTTCATAGGTCTTTGAAAGTTGCCACTCAGGTGGATAGAGTTTGTAAAAAGGCCTATGGTGTATTAGCGTTCATTAGCAGAGGGATTGAATTCAAGAGTCGTGAAGTGATATTGCAACTGTACAGGACTTTGGTTAGGCCACATTTGGAGTACTGTGTGCAGTTCTGGTCGCCTCACTTTAGGAAAGATGTGGAAGCTTTGGAGAGGGTGCAGAGAAGATTTACCAGGATGTTGCCTGGAATGGAGAATAGGTCGTACGAGGATAGGTTGAGTGTGCTAGGCCTTTTCTCGTTGGAACAGCGAAGGATGAGGGGTGACTTGATAGAGGTTTATAAGATGATCAGAGGAATAGATAGAGTAGACAGTCAGAAACTTTTTCCCCGGGTACAACAGAGTGTTACAAGGGGACATAAATTTAAGGTGAAGGGTGGAAGGTATAGGGGAGATGTCAGGGGTGGTATCTTTACCCAGAGAATGGTGGGGGCATGGAATGCGCTGCCTGTGGGAGTGGTAGAGTCAGAATCTTTGGTGACCTTTAAGCGGCAATTGGATAGGTACATGGATGGGTGCTTAAGCTAGGACAAATGTTCGGCACAACATCGTGGGCCGAAGGGCCTGTTCTGTGCTGTATTGTTCTATGTTCTATGTTCTATGTTCTACCACAGCAGCTATCTTAATGACAAAAGTCATACATAATAATGAAGTTATTAATGCTGAAGGAAGGAAGGAAATTGTGAAGATGACTTGACCAATGATATGCTGCTGTATTTGTGGTGCTGGCAGTTATGAAGTAGCAGCTAGTTGGGCAACTGCAGCAACATTGCCACCTGGAGGTGATCACTTCTGAATTGTTATGAATGAGTTTGGCACTTAGTCATTAGACTGGCTCTCCCTAATGGTGGGTATCTTTAACTGAAAGTAAAAATATTAGTGAAACCACCAAAACTGTCTGAACTGACAAAGGAGCTGATGGAAGAACCAAAGAACATAATAGCACGCAGCGAATACATCACACCCCAGTCAACAAAATAATTTGGTTAACGCAACTCTCTCTGTAACACAAACATGGTGAAGAATATTGAAATACATTGAACTTAATTAGTGTATGATGGGAGGAGCAACACTAACATTTGCCTCACTTTCCTTGTTCTGTAATTCATGGTAGAAATAAGAGCAAAGATCAGACAAATTAAACACACTTGTGGTTGTCAACCTGATTGTCCCTCATTTGAATCTAATCCTTCTGAATATATTATGCAACATTCTTGGTTCACAACCTCTGTCATCCAGAAAGACAAAGGAAACAGATGAGCATAAGTACATAGGAATAGGAGAAGACCATTCAGCCCATTGAGCCTGCCCTACCATTCAGTAGGATCATGGCTGATGCCTTTCACTCATGCAACCGTCATCACTGCACATCACTGGTAGTTCACAATCTATCAGTTTCTACCTTAAACGTACTCAAAACTGGTCTTCCCTAGCCACCTGTGGGATAGAATTCCAAATAATAACAATTCTCTGAATTAAAAATACCTCCTCATCTCAAACCTAGATAAGTAGAAATACCATCCTCTCCAAGCCCCCTCTGATCAAACACCATTACAAATTAAATGGATATTGGCATTCCTTCATCACCACTGGGTCCCAATTTGTGGAACTGCATACGTAAGAGTACTGTTAACTAATGGAATTGTCAGCAAATTATTGACCTGCTAAGGAAATTGACTGAGCAGGTGGAACAGAAGAGACAGAAATAAAGGGCAGACACTGTCATTGCTAAGACGTGTCTTTTGGTGTACAAAATGGTCTGTGTTTTCATCTAACTGTTCACTATATTTACGAACAAATTAGATGATAAAGGTAGAAAACCACGTATCCATGTTTGCCAATGGCAAGAGAATATATATTGAAAATAATGTAGAGGAAGAATAAAATTACAAAGAGATGTTAGTAGATTGAGTGAAATCAGTGGCAAATAGATCTTTGAGTAGGCAAAGGTAAGGTAAGGTAATGAGAAAGACCCGAACAAAAACCACTTTCTAAATGGTGAAAAGCTAGAAACAGTGAAGGACAAAACAGACTTGGGGCTGCAAGAAAATAAATCATCAAAATGCCATGAACTATTTCAAAAACTAATCAAAAGCTCTAATAGATATTGGCCTTTATATCTAAAGATTAGAAGAATGTAGAAGTCACGTTTCAGCAAAATCATACCCTAGTTGACTATATGTAGAGTAAGTGAACAGTCCTGGCCACCACACCTAAAGAAGCATACCTTAGTTATTGAGAAAGTGTATATTTACTAGGATGATAACTACACTTTAAGAGTTGTTATGAAGAAAGATTGAACAAACTAATGTGTTCCCTGGAATTCCAAAGTGTAAGAACGATTTGATCAAAGCCTAGAAAAGCAATTAAGGAGACCAGAAGGGTAGATGAAAATATATCATTTCTGCTGTTTAGAGAGTTTAGGACTGAGGACAAAGTTGACATATGAGATCAACAAACACTTGTAAATTCAATGGATGACAAAGGTTTGGTACTCTCTTCTACAAAGGACAATTCATGATAGGTCATGTGTTCCTTTTAAGTTTCCATATGATATTAAGGGATCAGGAACAGAAGAGGTTGTATAAGAGTCATCACATATCAGCCATGATTTCACTGAATTATGGAACATACTTAAGGCTTAAATAGTCTAGTAATGTTCCTATCAGCCCAAAGGCTGGATATAACATGACCCCATTGGGAGATTTAGGCTAGAGAGCATCTTACACAAGCAAGGTACCAGACCCACTGTTTTTCACTCATCTCCAAGCTCAGCCACAGAACAAGGGATGCTCAAAATCAAAATCAGCAGCCCATCTAGCATATGTAAATAAATTAAGGGTCAATTGAATTTATTACTATGTTAGCATATCCATTGGAGGCAGCTCCCAAAAAGCACATCTGTTTTCCATTCTACTCTGCCCTTAGTACAAAACCCACCCTCGCTAATCCACTTGTGCCCTCCCTGTGATACTGTTCCTCCAAACAACTTACAAAGCGAGTGCACAGATTTTGTTCAGGCATCATTGGGGCCTTTCTCATGGTTCAACTGGCAAACTAAAGTTCCCCCAAAGGTGCTGTACTGCTGCTGCGACTGCTAAAGTTACCAGCCAATCAATATGAAGCAGAAATCCCACTGTGATCTCTTTTAGACCTTCCACAGCAAGCTCCCTCCTTTCTGGCCCCACCCTTGACCCAACGTGTAACTTCCAGCCTTGTGCTTCTCTCAGAGCCCCTCATCACAATAAGTGCAATGGTTCAAGGAAATGAATTCTCAAGATCAATTAGAGATGGACAATAAATATTGGTCTTACTTTCAATGCCCATATCCCATGCACGACTTTAAATTCTGCATTTGATATGCCTCCTCTTAAGTATGAAAATTAAGTATGAAAATCATTAAAATTTTAATAAAACCCACAGACACCTACACAATATGTAAATTATATTTGGACAGATTCTTTCTTTCTAAAACAATTGTTTTTTCAAAAATTCTGCTTTTATGCTTCTGTTTTCAAAGTTTACATGATTAGAATTTTAACTAATTAAAAATCTATTCCCTCTCACAACATATCAAAGGCAGCAAGGCTTCCCAATGGATTATTGTTTGCTTTAAACGGTAGTTAACGTCCCATTTGGAAAGCAAGCCTGGAGAGTTTAGCTTTATTTTCCTTTTTTTTGTGAGGGAAAATACTGAAGACAGTTTCTATAACAGAAAGGAGTTTATGATGGTAGAAAACCAGCTCTCTATACCTCCATGATCTCATTAATAATGTTGTGTAACCATTTTTGGTAAATAAAATACTCAAAAACACAATATCTACGACTGATTCTTGAACACGGGTGCAATTGATGTGTTGCATGTCCCACAAATCCTATTTTATTTGATTAAAAAAGTCAAGTCATTTGACTATTCCCATTTGATTCAGCAAAGATTTACTGTTGACGTAAATAACAATTGCTTGGAACAGTTGGTAATTTCACTCTGAAGTGTTATACATGTCACATCGCATTCTTCAACTCCCATGTGAACTTCCTTCTTCACGTATTCGTTATCATTTAATTCTCTACTTTTACCTCAACAAGATAAAATTGCAGAAAGAGTAGGTCTAAATGATAATGTTAAGTGGTGATTTCAGACTGAATCCTTGCTAGGTTATTTATTTGTGTTTAGTAAAGACTGTAGTAAAGTGATTGGAATCATTGGTGACTTTATAAAGGTCACATGATGTGACTTACTAAGTATGTGTGCAACTCAAATAACATTGCATCACAAATCATCACGATTAATGGTGTTTGGTGTTGAAAAGTCTTATCCATTGACTTGCAGATGAATGTTGCTTATTAGGCTCATACGTTATGTCTTTTAGGAGGATTCAAATACATTGAGCCATATGATATGAAAAGGCCAATTTACCTCCTTTGAGCATAATCAACAAAGTCAACCACAGTAGATCTCCCTATTAGCCTAAGAAATTCCAATGCCCTGAAATCATTTCATTTGTATCTCTCCATACCAGAAATATGGTTGATTTGTAGAAATTGTGACTTGCTTTAACCTCAATGCCAATTGGACGTAAACTAACTCCCTATGATCTGCTTGAGATGGAGGAAAGGATCCAATAAGAAAAAATCCTGACCTTAATTTGTTTGCATCAAAAACAAGCTATCACTAAATAATTAAAACAGCCTTAGAATTTTGAACCAAGTAAAATGCTCCTTCTTATCATTTATAATTTTCTCTTCTCTGCCTCAGCTCACTGATTAGTAAAACAGTCCTCTCCTTTCTCCATTGCATAACAAAATGGGCTATTAAGTCACCCCCACCAATGTTGCAAATTGATAACTGCGCAACTCCTTCAATTCAAATGCTCTATCATTTTGCATCTCCTCCTTCACAGCTCCTCTCCTACTTTTTCTTCTGCTTCCATCTCAATCCAGTTTCTGATCACCTTTTCACATGCTTCTCCTCTCTCCTCCTTTTTATCCATCACCTTATTCTGCTTCTTGCCCCTACCTTTTCTTTCCCTTCCCCCAAATATGTCTCCTCACCTACACCTTTCTCACTTCCAATCATCCTTCTGCCTTAAACTCTGCTTGAGCTACAATGTATTTGGATTTCGTTCTGTATGTATAATGCCATGGGAGATTAACTGGGGAGCTGTAAAAGCAGCATTTTTTTCTGCCATTGTTTGACAATGAACTCTAATTAAAAACAGTTTTATTGACTCCACATTGTATTTGAGTTTATACACATTGTAAAAGATGAACAGCGCTGACTGTGTCCTGCATTGACCATTAAACAATTGTAAGACATCCAAACAGTTCTATTAAACATAAAATTCAATGTAAATATTTGAAATATGTGGATAACAAGAGCCAAGAGGTTTAGCTCTGATATAACCATTACTGAGATCAGTAACACTATTCCTCCCAATTCCCTAAACTGCCAGCAAGTTATCTTATCAAGGTCTGACGCATGAGTTTATTGTTTTAAGGTTATACCCTAATCAAATCTCAGCCTTTTAATTGGGTTTCAAACAAACCTGACACCAAAAGTATATCCCAGAAAGCCTCCAGTAAGGTTACACCGAAGAGGTTCAATGAGAAAATGAAGGCAGAGCCTAGATGAAGGATTTTTACCCCATTATTGTGACACTTTCATGGGGAGACACATATCTTCTGGCTGCTGGCTACCATATTGGTTTGCTGTCACTTTTTTGTCCCCACCACTCCTTCCCCTGAACAATTTTCTCAAGAACAGAACAGCTCCTTGCCCACAAGTGAGCCTAATCAGCTAAGTGCTTGATTTTTAAGATGAATATAACTCCAAAATCTTAATCTGTCTTTTTTGGTAAATCTATAATCATGAGTAAGATGAGGGTGTTTTTTTCTTATGTTTCTACTGTGATTTGAAACTCTTGATTAACTTTAAGTATTAAGGATTGGTATGAAATTACCCCACTGCAGTGTTTTTGAGCAATAAGGCTATGCTAACATTATGTTTTGAGCAAAGGGCGATTTAGAATGTCCCCAGAGACTATGTCTGCAGGGAGCATATTTGGTTGCGAATCCTATTGGACCAGATAGATCAGTTGCAGTGGCAGTTAGAAACAATGAGGAGTTCACAAGAGCAAATGGGTGAGATGGGTGGCAGTTTCAGAAAGGTGGAGACTCCACAGATGCAGTCAGATAGCTAGTTGACTGCTGGGAATGGTAAGAAATGTAGCCATCTGGTAAAAGAGTCCCCTGTGGCTAACCCCATCTCAAACAGGTATGATATTTTGGATACTGTCGTGGAGGGAATGGCCTCTCAAGGGAGTAAAAGACTAAAAGCCAGTTTTTTGGTATCATGACTGACTCTAATGTAACAAGGGGTATGTCAGGTTCCAAGCAAATGATTGTAATAAGGGACTCTCTAATTTGGGGCACAGACAGACATTTCTGCAACTGTCAGAGAGATATCAAGATGGTGTGTTGCCTCCCTGGTGCCCGGGTCAAGGATGTCTCAGAGAGTATACAGAAGATTCTGAAAGTGGAAAGTGACCAGCAGAAGGTTGTTGTGTCCATTAAATACCAATGACATGGGTATGGAAAGAGATGAGATTCTGCAGAGAATATAGCAAACAAGGCAGGAGGTAAAAATGTAGGTCCTTGAGGGTGAGATTAGGAAAATGAGGATAGAGTAGATGAATGTGTGTCTGAATAGTTGTTGCAGGGGCAAGGATCCACATTTTTGAACGATTAAGATCTCTTTAGGGGTACAATGACCTGTTTAAGAGAGATAGAATTAGAAAGGGACCAATATACTTGTGGGGAAGTTTGCTAGTGCCAATTGTGAGGCTTTATGCTAGTGAGAAAAGAGAAAAGGCTGATGCTGGAACATTAGATAAGGGGAACAGGTCAAATAATCAAGGCTGACAATAGCTTGGCAGAAAACAAGGTAAGATAAATTAAACTGCATTTAATTCAATTCAACAGGTGGCACAGTGGCTCAGTGGTTAGCACTGTTGCCTCACAGCACCAGGGTTCCAGGTTCGATTCCAGCTTCGGGTGACTGTGTGGAGTTTGCACATTCTCCCCATGTCTGTGTGGGTTTCCTCTGCGTGCTCCGGTTTTCTCCCACAGTCTAAAGATGTGCAGGTCAGGTTAGGTGCATCATTCAGAGGGAAATGGGTCTGGGTGGGTTACTCTTCGGAGGGTCGGTGTGGACTTGTTGGGCCAAAGGGCCTGTTTCCACATTGTAGGGAACCTAATCTAATCTAAAGAGGTCTGACAGGTAGGGGAGATGTATTTAGGGTATGGTTGAGAACATGGGACTGGGAAATCCCAGCTGTAACAGAAACGTGGCTCAGGCATGGACAGGACTGAGCATCCAGATAGGACTGACCTCACCCATCCATCACCATCATGACAACACCTCTATCATGGTGGCCTGGTCAACACTAAAAGCCAGTTTTTTGGTATCATGACTGACTCTAATGTAACAAGGGGTATGTCAGGTTCCAAGCAAATGATTGTAATAAGGGACTCTCTAATTTGGGGCACAGACAGACATTTCCCGAAACGTCAATCCTCCTGCTCCTCAGATGATGCCTGACTGTCTGTGCTTTTGTAGAACCACACTCTTCAATTCCGTTCTCCAGCATCTGCATTCCTCACTTTCTCCGGGACTAGCCAACATCTTTGTTTCAGGTTTTGGAAGCTTCTGAGAGTGTCACTCCAGGTGAAGGTGTTTTGTTTCTCCCTGACCTCAAATGACAGGCTCCAGTTACTTCCCTGCTGGAGGGTCTCCGACTTGCCATCCAGCTTTAAGGGCTCAGCTGCCATCCTTCCTGGGGAGCCAAGCCCATCCTGGCCACTAATTAGCCAGTTACTGTTGGGTTAGGCTAGTTCACCCATTTACCCCTAACCTGTAGGTGCTGTTCCAAAATGCAAAACTTTGAATCTGGAACAAAATGGGGTGTAAAACTGCTACAAAAAAAAGGACTAAATATTATTAGAGGGTTTATGGAATGTGGGAGCATATGATATAGGCATCACTCTTTTTCACCATCGATAACGATAATTTGAAAATCACATTCTGTCAAAGAAGGACAGAAAGAGGCTTGTAGAGTTTGTGGCTAAATCGGAAATGTAAATCAATGCAAAAAGGTGTTGCTGTGGTTCATCTTGGTAAGAGGAAGGAGAGCACTTATTCCTTGTAAGCTAAGAATAAATGGCAGAGATATCTGGAAGTATAGGTAAATAGGTAATTGAAAAAAGCACCATAACTTGATAAGATCCTAAAGAGTGCAAAGTACTGGAAGTTATAGAATCAAGAAATACAAAAACAATAATGTAATGGTAAAGTATATAAATCCTTAGCTAGACCCTAGTTAGTGGCACTGAATGTGGTTCCGTTGTTCAAACAACAGAGAAGATGTTTAAATACAACAAAATGTGGAGAAAACATTTACAAAGGTGTTACCAGAATTGAATTAAAAACCACACAACACCAGGTTATAGTCCAACAGGTTTATTTGGAAGCACTGGCTTTTGGAGCGCTGCTTCTTTGTCAGGGGTGATGAAGGAACAGAGGTCTGAAAGCTAGTGCCTCTAAATAACCTGTTAGACTATAACCTGGTGTTTTGTAATTATTTTAACTTTGTCAACTCCAGTCCAACACCAGCTCCTCCACATCATGCCCAGACTTGCGGACTGAAGGAATACGCTGAGGCACTTTGCTCTGGAAAAGATACAGAGGAGAATTGATAGAAACCTACAGAATTAATAAAGGTTTGATCGGATTATGGAGTCATAGAGGTCTACAGCACCGAAAAATGCCATTCTGCCCATTGAATTTGTGCCGGTCAAAACAACCTCATCCCATTTTCCAGAGTGGATGTGGACAAACTGTTATGGTTTGTCAGTGAGTCCAGACTGAGCAGGCCCAAATGCAAATGTGATGAACAGATAATAGGAGGAACTTCTGGGTAGTGAGAATGTTGAAATTTCAGGGTCCCGGAACATTTGAAGCAATTATGCATTCAGGGAGATATGTAAATATGAAATGGTGGAAAAGACGAATATGGGAGCAGGTTGAGAAAAGGTAACCCACGTGAAGAAATTCATCTATAAATGCCTGCATGATCTATTTGGACAAAAAGCTATTTCTTAGCTGTTGATTTTGTGTAACTATGTCAATTCTGCGATTACCAGCTTAATACCTCCACTAGAACAATAATCAGGCATTTCAGGTGAATGAATTGAACATTTGAATGACTAAAATCCATCTGCATTTAAATCTCCAATGAATGCTGATGGAGCTGTTAGTAAAACATGATTGTAGCAACTAAAAGCTCAGTGAACAAAGAAAAATAATTCCGAAGAATGAAGTTTTGAAAATGTTTCTAATACATGCTTTTTATTGTGATTTTTTATTGGATTAAAATGTTGTTACTACAAATGTTAAGATACTTCACATTCTCTGTACGCACTATAAGTGTTAGCATTCAGTGACTCCACAGTGTCTCAGTAGAGGATCTAAAGGAACAAATTAACAGTTTAGGATTCCACGTGTCCATTAGAAGAGCTGTAAGTCTAGGGGTTAAACCAGAGAATCAGAATTCAGGTAGAATAATCAGATAGTTTTCTGATTTTTAAAGAACGTTTCAATCATTTTTTCCTCTCCAGGTAAGGTGGTGTTAAATCAATAACCAGCCACAGAATATTCATCAAGATTACATTTTTGAACTGTTACTGCTATTCATTTGAGCCTTAGATCACAGAGTTCCTTTGAAAATTAATATTTCACTTGACCTTCTTTTATAGTTTATACATGCCTAAGGTAAAAGTTCCAGTTAATTACCAGATTTTGATTTTTAGTTGATCTTTCCAGCTTTCTTTTTAATGAGACTGTGTAGACCTAACCATGGGTGGAAGCAGCCTCATCTGTAACGGGAGATAGAGATTCCTCTAGTTCATTACATTTCAAAGTGAGGAAACAGCCGCAGGCTGTGCAGAGTTATATTCAAAGGGAATCTCCTCATGACATTCATGTAAGTTACTGAAATGACAAACAAATCAGAAAAAAAAGTTGGGATTTAGGAGTTTCAAGGTTTTCTTCAGTGCTGATGAAAATTAAGTGTTCTACATCTATACTGCAGAAACTGGCTCTGAAGTTTCTATTTTATCAGTGTTATAAAGATGTTGCCTTGCCTCCAAAATAGCTGCAGCAGCCTGTCTTCACACTTAGGGTGTGAGCCATGCTGGACACCATTTTGATGAGGGCATTAGTGCCAACACATATAGGAAGCAACATGGATGTGGGAGATTGTGCCATTGTTTCATGCTGCAGGGATGTAATGACATGTATGAAAGGGTATATCTAGGCCCCAATGTAATGTTCTGGAGGAGATATCCCTTCAATCCAGTGGATCTCACTGACTTTGAGAACATCTACAAGGGGCCCTCCATTTGAGGTTAGCTCATGCATTCTTTTCTGATTGAGAAGTTCCTGTTTTTGACAGCTGGACAGCCATCCATTCCCAGCTATATGGCCTCTGCTTAGAGCCTCCAGCCTCAGGTACTTAACTGAATAGTGGAGCTGGAAGTGGTCAGTGAGTTGATGGCCTCCTGGGAGACTGCACTAGGAATGTGCACTGTGGGCTCACATGCTGATTCAGCATTTGGAAATGGACTCAGCTCCTGAACGTCTTCAGTCAAAACAGGATTCTGTCCAGCAGTCTGATTTTCACCAGCTCACCAGGGTCAGGCCAAGAAGCGGGATTGGAGGGAATGCAGTAACCTAGTGAGGGACAGTGGTGGGTGGAGCACTTTTCACCCTTCATATGGTGTGGAATTTTCCCAATGGCAAGTAAGGCAGATGATGGCGATAAGACAGTTGACATCCTTAAGTGGCTTCATTTTAGCAGTGGCTGGCATGTTTTCTATCATGTGGCATGACCACTCAGTAAAACCTGGTGGTCTTCCTTTGGGCTTTGGGAGGTTAGCATAGAGGATGGCCAGCCTCATTTGGTGTTCTATTAAGAGCTGTTAAGAGCCACTCTTACGCCTGTCCTCATCAATGAAGCTCCCACTACCCTCATAACCCTTACCAGGGTGTGCCTGGCCCTTCTGAGAAGCTCAGCATCCATTGTTATTAGCTGCAGTTTCAGCAGTAGCTACCTCTTCTCATGGTACTGGTGAGATTGAAGACCAAACTGGTCCATGCTAATCAAAATGTCCATCAATGCTAACCCCATTTCCCTGCATTTGGCCCACATCCTTCTAAACCTTGCCGATCGATATATTTGTCCAAATACCATTTAAATGTTGTTAAGGTACCTGCCTCAACTATTTCCGTTGGCAGCTCATTCCACATGCTTACCACCTTCTGTGTAAAAAAAGTTGACCCTCAGGTTCTGTTTCATTCTTTCCTGTCTAACCTTAAACTGTTGCTCTCTGGTCCTTTATTTCCCAACTCTGGGAAAAAGACTGAGTGCATTCACCCTATCCATGCCTCTCATGATCTTATACACCTCTATAAGATCCCTTCTCAGTCTCCTACACTCTAAAGAAAAAGTCCTATTTTATCCAACCTCTCTATATAACTCAGAACCTTGCGTTACAACATTGCTCATGAGAGAATTAGCATACGTGATACTTCTATCCCAATGATATGATTGCCATTTTTGATGTTTGGTGCCACAGATCCTCAGCAGTCTACTTCACCTGATCCCAATGTTCTTGATTAGGACTTTGTAGGGCTCTGAAATCTTGTGGAATCGGTACATATGGTTTTCTGCCATGATCCAGATTTTGCTGGCTTTAGTGGCTAACTGATCCAACTCCTCCTGCAATAGCCCTTCTTGGAAAAAAAATGAGACTTGTAAATTTGCAATACAGGCTAAACAAGGGTCAAGTCAGACATATATCATTTCTGACTCTAATGCTGTTTCTCTATGCTACTGGTTTAATCTTCAGTGGTGACAGCTTTTTCAATTTGATGAGTTGAATTATAATTTGCTTGTGGATGATAAGCCTGATTATATTGCAAGAAATTATTCTCTTATTTTCTTACATTGCATTTCGAAAATAAATAAAACATGGAAAGTACAAAATCATTCCCTTCGAATGAATCACACACTAACAAATCAGTCCAGTACCACTAATTTGCTATTAAAACTAATATTAACAAAGGAAATTGATTTCATTGAGAATCTTGACCAAACTTAAGGATTGATCCCTAGATTAATATATATTTTAGCATACTCCATGCATAAGAAAGCAAACAAAGAATAATTATCCAAATGCTGCCAATATATCATCTACTTAATATTTCACATGCTTCCCCTGGTGCATAGAGGCCAATGCTGCTTTGATTCTGAATCAATCAAGTTGCCTTTCCAATCGTTCTTTGTCTGCTTTGAATGCTTGCTGTGGGTGGAGAATTCCTTTTTAGTATCAGGGGATGAAGAATTCCTCTACATCATTATATTTCAAAGAAACTTGCCTCAGGCTGTGAATGATGTGCTCAAAGGCAATTTCCTTAAAGCTAACAATGCAGGTTGCTGAAACATCAGAAAAGTTGTATCTGGTGAGTAGGAAGGCAAGAAAGCATTTACACTTTACGCATTTTAAAGTTGGAACTATATAGAGAAAAAAGACAAATAAAAATAAAATTATAGGTATTATAAATACAAAATATGAATAGAAATCTCTGGAATGGTATAAGTCCTCAGCCAATTTCAGTCTTTCAGATGTAACTTTTTTTTACCTCATAATCTTTATGATTACATACTATGTTGCCTGTCTTAACTGCAATGCATTTTCAACAATTTTTGTTTCTATTTGTTGAAGAAGAATTGTTTAGAATTTTGTACTATGCACACTTATCTTATTTTCCCAACAATGTCAGAAAATAGTTTCAAAAAATATTTTAAAGAAAATTTAATACTGTTTATCATGACTGGCCAAATATTTTCTAAGTTGACCAGAGCTGTTATAATTTGAAAGGGGTAATATATCATGATATAATATATTAATGATTGGGAAGTGAAGCAAAAATCCAGGCAGCAATCAGATTAGCATTATCCAGAGTTGATATTTTATTAATTATTCCAAAGAGGTGGAAAATCAAAATGATTCAGCTGCTGCCTACTTGTGTACAGAGTATAATTGGCTTTTTATTTTGAAACCTGTGGTGCTGGAACAACTGGGAGAAGAGTTCAATGAAATGGAACATGGATTTAGGTGGAATAGTGCTTTTTTAATGTAAGGCTCTATAATCTCTGTTTGTATTATTCCCTACCATTGCAGTATCCAGAATTGTCCAACTGCTTTGGTGTCATGGTAATGATCTCAATTTTTGTCCCAGTGAAAAGCTTAGGATTTGGCCACCAATTGGCTACTTTTTCATCTAGTTGAAGTAAACCGTAGCCTTTACTGCTTTGGTGATATCTGGCAGAAGAGATCTCCCATCCTTTTGACAACTTACATGATTTATATTTCATGGATACCAATGCAATAAAACTTAAGTAGATTCTATAAGAACCAGGAAAACCATTTCATCAGATATCACCCAAGCAATGAAGGCAACTTTTGAATCCATTGTTAATGCATTTCCATGATGCTTTGATGTAGGTGACTGGGTTAACATATTTTAAGGTTATTAAAAATGATCAACACTTATTTCAGAAGTTCAGTATAAACTAACCTCTTAGTCATTATGAAGAAGTATTTAGCTATTATGTTACATTGTGTGATATTGGTGTATGGATAATTGTTACTGTCATCCATTGTCTAATGTTACAGTGGAGATTTTAACTTGTGTAGTTACGAGGATAAGCAATGTGACATCTACTTGGTTTGGGAAGATGATAGCCTATAACTATGTTATACATCACACCCTACTTATTTGGCACCTCAATTAAACAATGTAAGTACTGATTACTAATATCAAATGTAGTCCTTTTTCTCCCACAAGTTTAGTATGGATTTAATATCACAGTATTCAACTTAATCTTCTTATTTACCTTGTTAATCAGGATAAATAAAGGAAACTATGATGGCATGAGGCATGACTATGATAAATTGGGGAAAGTCACTTCAAGAGATGACAGTGGATAGGAAATGGCAAACATTTAAGGAGTTCATGGAGGAATTGTAACATTCCTACCTGACACAGAAATAAAACTGAAACGGAGACCTGACCATGGCTATAAAGGGAAATTAGGGATAGTATTAGATCCAAGGAAGGGGCATACAAATTGGTCAAAAAACAGTCTGAGGATTGGCACAGTTTACATTTCAGCAAAAAAGGACAAAGTAATTGACTGAAACTGAGCAATACAAGAATAAACTCATGGGCAACATACAAACTGAATGTAAAAACCTCTTTAGCTGTGGAACAAAAATAGTGAAGATTAAGGTAGGAACTTTCCAGTCAGAAATAGGGAATGTCATTGTGGAGAACAGTGAAATGGCAGACTAACTAAATACATATTTTGGCACTGTCTTCACAAAGGAGCACATTTCTGAAAAATGTTGAGAAATTCAGGGTCCAGTGAGAGGAGTAACTGAAGGAATTCAGTAGGGAAATGGTGTTGGGGTAATTGTTAGGATTGAAGGACAAAGGTTCCCCAGGGCCCAGTAATCTACATTCCAGAATACTTAGGGAAGTGGCCTAAGAAATAATGGATGCATTGGTGGTCACCTTTCAAGATTCCATCGACTCTGGAACAGTTGCTATCCATTGGAGAGCAGCTAATGTAACACCATTATTTAAAAAGTGGTGAGAGAAAACATGGAATTATAGACTGGTTAGTCTAACATCAATAGTAGGGAAAATGCTGGAGTCCCATATAAAAGATTTAATGGGCGAGCATTTGGAATGCAGGGACAGGATCAAACAGTTGACATTGTATCTGTGAGAGGGAAATGCTGCCTGGCAAATATATTAGAATTTTTTGAGGCTATAGTTAGTAGTGTTGATAAAGGGTATCAGTGGATATGGTTTACTTAGACCTTTCGGAAGACTTTTGATGAGTCTCACATAAGAGATCACAATACAAATTTAAAGTACTTCGGATTGGGGTAGTCTACTGACATGAATAGAGAACTGTTTGGCTAATAGAAAACAAAGTGTAGGAATAAATGGGTCATTTTCCGAGTGGCAGCTGTGACTAGTGGGGTGCTGTAGGCTCAATGCTTGGGCCCCAGATGGTTACAATATATATGAATGATTCAGATGAGAGAACGAAATGTAATAGCTCCAAGTTTAAGGTGGACTCAAAGCTGAGCGGGAGGATGAACTGTCAAGAAGATGCAGAGATTTATAGTATGATGTGAACAAGTTGACTGAGTGGGCAAACACATGGCATATCAAATACAATATGGATACATTTGATGTTATGTACTTTGATAGCAAAAACAGGAAGGTGGAAGATTATCTGAATAGCATTAGCTCTGAAGAAGAGCCATACTACATTCTATCTCCACAGACACTGCCAGACCTGGTGAGTTTCTCCAGCATTCTCTGTTTGTTTCAGATTTTCAGCTTCCACAGTATTTTGTTTTTGGAATTCCTTCTAGATCAAAATCTATCTATCAAGAGTTGAGAATATTTAATGATCCAGCTTTCTCGGATAAAGCATTTCAAAGATGAATGATCCTGAAAGAAGAAATTTATCTTAACTTCCATCCTGAAAAGGAGATCTTTTATTCTGAAATTGACTACAGTCTGACACAAGGAGAAATCTTTTCTCAGTATCTATCCTGTCACACCTCATAGAATTTAATGTCTCATCAAGATCAACTGTTTCTTCCATAGTATGATGTCTTGAGACAACCTCTTTATCCCTGCAATCAACTCAATGCATTTTCTGTGAACTGCTTCAAATGCAAATATATTCTTTTTAAATAAGAAGACCAAATCTGCATATAGTATTCGAGGTATGATCTAACAGCACCATGTACAGTTGTAGCAAGACTCCCCTATTTTATACTCCATCTGCCTTGCAACAAAGGCCTATGTTTTATTTGTCTTTTTTGTTACTTGCTGGTACTTTAGGCTAGTTTCTTGTATTTCATGTATGAGGATACCCTGATCTCTCTGTACCCCGATTTACATTGTGAAGTAAAAATATATATATTTTAAGCAGTGTGGCCTTTGATTTCAGCAATTTCCCATTTTACTATTATCATAAAAACTGTAATGGTGGGTGGCACGGTGGCACAGTGGTTAGCACTGCTGCCTCACAGCGCCAGAGACCCGGGTTCAATTCCCGCCTCAGGCGACTGACTGTGTGGAGTTTGCACGTTCTCCCCGTGTCTGCGTGGGTTTCCTCCGGGTGCTCCGGTTTCCTCCCACAGTCCAAAGATGTGCAGGGTCAGGTGAATTGGCCATACTAAATTGCCCATAGTGTTAGGTAAGGGGTAAATGTAGGGGTATGGGTGGGTTTCGCTTCGGCGGGTCGGTGTGGACTTGTTGGGCCGAAGGGCCTGTTTCCACACTGTAATCTAATCTAAAATCTAATCTAATCTAATCTTTACTCTGCAAGAGCAAATTATAGGGAAGTCTGAATTGCAGTGATATGATTTCATTGTATCAGAAAATATTTTGGTGCCTAGAATAGATTTGGGATTTATTGACACAATTATTTGATTTGTGTTTAAGATCATTTGTATTTTTTAAAACAATATTTATCCAGGTTACAATTATTAAGTTCAGTAGTTGCATAAGTGATATTTCAAGAGAATGAATGAATCGTGAAAGTTCATTTCATGGTCACCAGAGTGACTCAAAGGTACATTCAAGTTCTTACAGAGAAGATACATAATATGTTATCAAGGCTGCTTAGTCGCATGAACGTGCTGTTGTAAAGCAATATTACCAGCACTGATTTAACATTTAGGCTTTGCTCTTGTTGCCTAGAGTGTGAATACATCTTTGAAGTGTACAGCTCAGGAGGAGGTCATTTGATCCATTTTTGGATTTAAAAAAAAACAGTTGTTTCTATTTGCCCCAATCCCCTGCATTTTCACCTGAACAAGCTCTCTTTCAATCAAAAAGTACATGCATAACACAGTAAAAGTATAATCTGTCTCATGCTGTATAACAAATCAAAACTTTCATGATTATAAGCACAACAGTTGAGCGATAGTGAATCACTGGATGACTTGGGTTTGACTGGCAAACTGGGAACACCAACAGGACAAGAATGTGGGCACACAGGTATATTCAGAAAGAAAGACGACAGGATGACTTGGGTTCTGATGACTGTATAGCTTCTTTTTACTCACATTGACTTTCTCAATGAACAGTAATAGGTTACAGATCACAAGCATGCATGATGGTGTGATGATTTTGTCAGAGCCATGTGTGTGAGAAGAGTTGAAAGGGAGCAGAAGATTGAAACTTGTGTGAAGAGAACTGTAAGAGAGGAATCCTTCCATAAAGGCACCATGGCCAAGGAGCTTATATCTTTTGGAGAGGAGACAGTCCCAAGCCTAGAATTCACATGAAACAACCAAAACATTATACCACAACTTGAAACTGTGGTTTTGAATTTTCTCAAAATTTGATTAACTATCAATTTCAGGGAGTTGAGGGTGTGAGCTGTAATGAATTTGCTTGTGTTATTTTCCACTGCTCACCAGTGACACTGCTGTCACACTATCCTGTGATCACCAGTGGTTGAATGCTCACTACTGTCTTCTGGATTTCATACTGCTTGCACCATATTTACAGCTGAGCTATGCCCCAGTTCAAATGTTGTCGGACAGGAATAGTCCTTTGCAGTTGCAGTAGGTGAAGAATTACCTTGGCGATGACTGATAGGGAAAAACGGACACTCTGTTATGCTGACAGGCACCTAGATGTCCAGGTGGATGAGATGGTAGACAGCAGAGCCATCGTATTTCCTCAGGAATGCCAGAGGGCACTAGGTCCTGCCAGTGTGGTATAAAATCACCATCCAGAAATATTGGTGAGCACAATCCAGAGGACCTCCCCCAACAATGTGACAAGAAGGTTATTAGCCTTCTTTACTCTGCAAAACTGTGCACCATTGTCTTCACTCTATTACCTCACACTCATTCCATCTCTGCAATGCACACATTTCTCACTAAGACTCAGGGTCTAGCACTCTTACTACGGTTTGCAGTATCTTCCCTCAAATGGCTCTCACCCACCTATTCCCCAAAATACTAACCCTGCATGGCCTCTGAACTTCCTACTCACTCTGGACACTTCACCACCTTTCCTCCCCCTGCACCCACACTAACAGCTCTGCCAGCCACTTTAGTCTCCCTTGGCCTCTGTCCTTGTTTTATTGCAGTAGAAAATGGCCCATAAGAGGGCAAAGAGTACCAACATGGGTGGTGGGGTGCTCAATATTAATCTGTTCACCCACAATGAGGAGAGAATGCTTGCCTTAATAAGAGATAATCTTGACTGTAATGTGGTGATGCTGAGACTGCCACATCTTGACAATAAAACAGGATTCAATGCCAAGTGCTGCGCTGCTCTCTCATTACCACCGCGGTGAATGTATTATTAACATGCTCAAGCTTCTACTCCTATTTCACAACTCCTGCCCTCTCTTGTTCACTGCAGACACCAGCAGCGTCTATTCAGATTCTGCCTGAGGACAGCAGTCCGTCAAGAGATGGTCGCCTCCTCCACCACTAAGGAAGAAGCACAGATCCCTCAGAGGGTGCACAGACACAAAGCTGGCTCCTGCAGCCTCCATCAGCTCAGGTACTGACACCTTGGCGGATACATTAGCACAATTAGACTTGGGAGCACATACTAAGAGCACAACACTGCTACAACTTTACAGCTAGCTGCCAAAGTTGCTGGCACACAGAGGGCTACAGGAAACCAAGCACCTGCTCAGACCTTGGCAGGAGAGGATGCCATAGCGTCAGACATTGACAACTTCATTAAAATGCACAAACAGACACAGGCGCAGCAGACAGGAGCTGCTGAGAAAGCTGAATCGTAGTTCGGAGGAGTTCACTAATACCACCTGTACCATGTTGGCGATGGCAGGTGTACATCTGGCCATCTCTAAGGACAGGCATGTAGCTGTCATGGAGAGCCAGGTCTAGCAGAATGCACACAGACCTGTGCTCTATTGCTTTGCTATTTAGCACCAATGGCTATGTGACAGGGTGATGAGGGATCTTCATCTTACTCCAGGCCCTCCTTTCTCACAAGGAGACAAGGTGGTACCAATAGGCACCCAGTCAGAGGAGGAATGCAGGCACCTTAGAAGTCTCCTATCAGGACACTCCAGAGGTTCTTGGCACCTTCCAGCTTCACTCTGCTTGTGACTGTCAACCTTGTGGAACTTCAAACACCAGAGGATGAGTCTGCAACTGAGATGAACACTCTCAGCATGTCTAGGCTACCTAAGCCACTATGCTGTAATGTTGTCTGTTCAAAACTCAAAGGCCATCGGACTCTAGCAGGCTTTCTGTATCCTAACTGCAAACCCTAGAAAACAAAAACTTAAGAGACCACATAGTAGCTTTCATTATAAATATAATACCATATTGTAAATATATGTTCACTTCACATCATCACCTGTGTGATTGACTGTCATTTTAGCTGCAGCTATATAAATGAAGCTAGAGAGGTTAGGCAGCCTTAGTGCCACACAATGTTGTAAAGCTGATTGAAGAAAAGCTATTTTCTCTGTCGCAGCGATCCAGCAAAAGGCTTCATTGTTATTGAATGAGGGAGTATTAGATGTTATGGAGGCTTTCATCAGTTTCAAATGTTTACTTTTATTAAGCATGAGGAAAAACAAAGAAACAACAAACTGTTAAGCTGCATGTGCAGTTAGGAATAAACAGAGGATTCTGGTCTCTGCAGCATCAATATATTTACAGGCAGTGAATGATGACTTCAGTTAACTCAGTTCCATTGAAAGCAGTTAACTCAGTTCCATTGAAAGCAGTTAACTCAGTTCCATTGCCAAAGAAGTTCTGTCTGAGTTGATGCAGCCACAATGCTGTGCTTTTCAGATGGTTAAGGTGATGTTTCTTCTGATGAATGTTCTCATTTTCGTACTTGAACTGAATTGAATTTATTGTCACATGTACCGAGGCACAGTGAAAAACTTTGTCTTGCGAGCAATACAGTCAGATCACAGAGTTAAATAGCATTGATAAGTAAATAATAGGTAAACAGCAGCAAAAACAAAAACACAGGTACAGGTGAATGTTAAGAGTTTGTGAGTCCATTCAGTATTCCAACAACAGTAGGGTAGAAACTGTTTTGAAACCGGCTGGTGCATGTGTTCAGGCTTCTGTACCTTCTCCCCGATGGTAGAGGTTGTAGAAAAACATTGGCAGGGTGGAATGAAACTTTGAGAATTTTGGCAGCCTTTCTTTGGCAGGGGGCCTGGTAGATGGATTCTAAAGATGTGAGTTTGACCTTTGGGATTGTGCGGGCTGAGCTCACCACTCTCTGTAACCATCTCCAATCTTAACTGGTACATTTGCCATACCAGGTAGTGATACATCCAGAGAGAATGTTGTCGATGGAGCATGTATAAAAGTTGGAAAGGCACTGTCGTGCTGCCTGAGGAAGAAGAGACATTGTTGGGCCTTTGTAACCAGTGCGTCCACATGAAGAGTCCAAGAAAGCTTGTTGTGGATGACCACAAACATCACATACCCTTGTGGCACTCTCCAGTTTTCAAGACCAAACGTACAATGACTATGTCGTGCTTGCGATCATTCTTGTACTGCAACAAGCCTTCAGCCTGGAGACTTTGAATGACCCTTATTTGCCCCAGTGAAAGAAGGTATTACAACTTGTGTATACACTGGGTCTTAGAGGAGAGCACCCCAGAACTTGGAATGCTGCAGCAGGTAGTAACAGTAGGCAGAAGTGGGTACTTCAGGTGCTGGAGATTAGAGTGGTGCTGGAAAAGCACAGCAGGTCAGGCAGCATCCGAGGAGCAGGAGAATCGACATTTCAGGCAAAAACCCTTCATTAGATTGTAACAGTACCCAGGGACAAGCTCTTTCAGCAGCATCACTGCCTCTCTGTCATTTGGAGAAAACTGTACTAAAGAAGACAGTGGGTCTCATGCACTTCCCACCCTCCCTACCCACCCATTATGAGGACATTCTTCGCTGAAAACTCTACATTAGGAGCCTACTTCACATCCTCTGGAGTTTGATGCTGGTACATGGAAACCTCAGCAATTTCTGTGTGCAATCCTAGTAGAGCAGAAACAGGCATACATCTTGGTAATGCCAAACAATGTGCTGCCCTGTTCCCTCATTGAAGCCAGGGTGATTGTGATCATAGATGACTTCCATCTCCCCGTGCTATCTAATGGCCTATTGTCTCCTGCACTTACGTGGCAAGGATCCCCTCTACACAATTATTACCCCTTCTCCATCCCAACCTGCTGCATCCACAAATGTCTTCCCGAATTACCCCACCCATAGTGAGGACCTGACAACTGGGTGTTAAGCCGGACCTATCAGTGATACCTGTGCAGCTCCCTGCACTGACACATCACCAGTCACCAGGTTGGTTTCACTGGATTTTGCAGGATTGATCATGGCCAGCTCTTGACTGCAATGATGTGCAATCCCTGACCCTGGACTACTGCTCTTAGACATTTAAGACCTGGGCACTTGTTTGAGGCACATGCAGTGTGTTTGACAGGTAAGCTGCCAGCACATAATTCCGATGTAACATTGACATCCACATCTTTGACTGGTCATTGTTGGTAATGGTGGCAAGCTGCCTGGTTTTATGTCTATATTAAAAGACAAGGCAAGACAGGGGTACAGTACGTGTATAAATTCTGAATGAGACAGTGATGTGCAAAAGGACCAGGCAAGAGATGCTGTGAGCATTTATTTAAGTGCTCAGACAGCATACTAAGAGTCCCGAGTTGGAACCTGTGTTTAGAATGGGTGTCTGTGCCTGTGCACAAAGTGTGGCAGAATTGTAATGAAAGGAGCCAGTGAGCTCCATAGTGCAGTATTGAAATGCTGAACAAGGGAGTCAGAGATATGCCATGACGATGCAGTGGGACTTGTGCTTATCTGAGTCCAGCTGTTGTAGGTGGGGGATGCAGGTGGAAAGTGGAATGTGTCCTGAGATATTGGGGAATGCTGATCAAGACAGGTACCCAACGAAGACCGACTTCCGTGCTGTACCTCTCTATGACTCTAAGACACCAACCAGCTGCAGCTGCCAGGTACTAAGTCTGACTTTCATGTTGGGAATTATTGTCATGCAGCCTTTCTCCACTGCCAGGGTAAAGAACAATCTGCATATAGATGAGGCAAAGTGAGGTAATACTAAAACAGATAAGCCTGTCGTCCCTCACTAGTCATTCTCATTTAACCATCAAAGTCCAACTTCCTTTATCTTCAAGAGAATCTCATGTTTTTCCATTCTTACCATACTTTCCCAAATATCTTAGCATTGCCCACATTGTTTAGGGTCTGGGAAAATTCAGTCCCTTTAAAAATGAATTGTTCTATAAAAGTTTCAAAATGCTGTAACTCATAGCACTGTACAGAGGGAATTCTCTGAAGTTTAAATCAAGTAGGCAAGTCTCATCTCATCAACTGAATAACTAAACCAAGGAAGATGAAAAGTTTAATCATGGATCCTCCATCTCAGCCCAGTTCTCTCTTTGAAACTTGAAGCTGTGTGTGGGCTGGAGATGATTGAGCATCCCATTCTTAGCACTTTTAGCTTTAGCTTTCTGCCAAGCTTGCATTAAATATCTTGAGTTTAGATTAGTCTTTCATCAAAAAAAGTACCAGGGGGATACTTTTGGCAATTAGTTCTGAGGAGATTAAAGCTTAAAGGAAATAGATGCAGTTTCATGGCTTCAAACTTGCAGGAAACCCCTTATTTTAAATCAAGGACTTTTACAATATTAATCAACCCAGGATGTTTAAAATATGCACTCTACTTGCTTATATGAAAATAACGGTTCTTGATACAGCCACAATGAAACAACAACCTCAAGAATTTCAGCTTGCAACCCAACTTGGGAGGGCCCACATGGAGTCCCAATCTCCAATTTGGGAAGTCTTGCCCTAACCTCTTATGTTCCTACACAGAAAGAAATACATTTTTGTAAATACTACAGGGAAAAATTGGTTTATTGCCCTGAGTCTGATCCCATTGAGGCATAAGTTCCAAGATGGCAGCGCTGGCAAGATAAGGAGCTCCTGAGCCCGTCCGCTCCAGTCCGGCTGCTTCCTACCTTCTTTCCGTACCCCTTTTGTCTTCTGTCTTTTTCTTTTCTTCACCTTCTTCTTGGCGGCATGGACAAAGTGACATCGTGGAGGAGGATGACTGGAGCGGGACTCTTCGTGAGGTGGGGGTTGGGGGGGGGGGGGGGGGGGGCTGGCCTGACAGCGGAACCAAAGACTTCTGGTTGTGATAGACCTGGAAGGAGATTCCAGGCGTTCATGAGGCAGCGACTCATGTGGTGGTGGTGTGGCTGCAAACAGGAATCCAGGATGGTGTGTTGCCTCGCAGATGCCAGGGTCCAGGATGTCTCAGAGTGGCTGCAGAACATTCTCAAGGGGCAGGGTGAGCAACCAGAAATCACTGTACACTTTGGAACAAATGACATTGATAGAAATAGGGATGAAGTCCTGCTGAGTGGCTATAGAGACCTAGGGAAAAAAAAGTATAAAACCAGGACCTCATTGGTGATAATCTCCAGACTACTTCCAGTGCCATGTGCTAGTGAGAGTAAGAACAGGAGGATATGGCAGATGAATGCGTGGCTAAAGAATTGATGTGGGGGAAGGGACTCAGATTTTTAGATCATTGGGATCTTTCTGGGGCAGAGGCGACGTGTTCAAGAGAGACGGATTGCACCTGAACTTGAAGGGGACCAATTCCTTGGCAGCCAGGTTTGCTATTGCTGCAAGGGAAGGCTAAAATTAGATTGGCAGGGGTGTAGGATCCTCAATAGCAGGGAAGCAAGTGTGAGGCTCAAAGGAGATACAGTAATTATGAATAGTAAGTTGAAGAGACAGGTCAGGCTGGAACACAACAGGGAGCAAGGAATGCCTGTTGGATTAAATTACATTAAATTACATTTATTTCAATGCATGAGGGCAGATGGGTAAGGCCAATGAACTCAGGATAGTGGATAGGTACGTGGGACTGGGATATTATAGCCATTACAGAAACATGGCTAAGGGAGGGACAGGACTGGCAGCTTAATGTGCCAGGATGCACATGCTTTAGGCAGGACAGAGATGGTGGAAGGAGGGGAGGGGGAGCTACATTTTTGATTTAGATAAGTATCAAAGCAATAATCAGAGACAAAATAACTGGAGAATCATCCAGTGAGGCATTGTGGATGGAGCTAAGAAATACGAATGGGTTGTCGTTGTAGGACATTTTAGTTTTCCTAACATAGACTGGGACTGCCAGAGCGTTGAGGGCTTAGATAAGATAGAATTTGTTAAGTGCATTCAGGAAAGTTACCTCAAGCAATACATAGAGGGCCCTACTCTTGGGAAATAGGGCAGGACAGGTGACAGAGGTGACAGAGGGGGAACATTTTGTGACCAGTGACCATACTTCTATTAACTTTAAAATAGCTATGGAGAGGGACAAAACTGGTCCACAGGTTCAAGTTCTAAATTGGGGCAAGGTGAATTTTGATGGAATTGGACAAGAGCTTGCAGAGGTTGATTGGAGTAGTTTGTTTGCAGGCAAGGGGACCTCTGGCAAGTGGGAAGCCTTTAAATATGAGATAGCTAGAGTTTGACGTCTATACGTTTCTGTGAGGATGAAGGGCAAGTTTGGCAGGAATAGGGAACTCTGGGTGACAAGAGATATTGGAGCTTTAATCAGAAAAAAAGAAGGAGGCGTGGCTCAGGTACAGGTAGCTGAGATCAAGGGAATCCCTGGAGATATATAGGGGATACAGGAGTTTACTGAAGAAGGAAGTCAGAAGGGTGAACAGGGGACATGAAATAGCCTTGGCTGAGAAAATTAGAGTGAAACCAAAGAGGTTCTTTAAATATATTAAAGGAGAAAGAATAACTAGAGAGAGAATTGGGCCCCTCAAAGACCAAAATGGACATGTATGTGTAGAACCGCAAGAGATGAGTGAGGTTTTCAATGAATATTGCTACCATGAAGAAAGAAATGAAGACTTGGGAACTTTGGAAGTTAGGGCGATATTTTGGGGACAGTCCATATCACAGTAGAGGTGGTGTTGGATGTGTTAGAATGTATGAAGGTGGATAAATCTCCTGGTCCTGACCAGATATATCCAAAAACACTGCAAAAGGCTGATATTTTTGCATCATCATTAGCCACAGGTGAGGTTCCAGAAGACTGGACGGTAGCGATTGTTACTCCATGATTCAAGAAGGGCTGCAAAGAAAAGCCTGGGAACTATAGACCAGTAATCTTAACATCTGTGGTGGGTAAGTTACTTGAGAAGATTCTGAGATAAGATAGATAAGATACATGCATTTGGAAAGACGGGATTTGATAAGGAGTAGTCAGCACGGCTTTGTGAGTGGGAGATCATGCCTCACAAATTTGTTAGAGTTCTTTGATGAAGTGACCAGGAAGGTTGATGAGGTCAGGGCAGTAGATGTAGTCCATATGGATTCCAGCAAGGCCTTTGATAAGGTTCAACATGGTAGGCTACTCTGGAAGGTTAAATCGCATGGAATCCAGGGAGAGCTGGCAAATTGAATACAAAATTGGCTTGATGGTAGGAAGCAGAGGGTAATAGTGGAAGATGCTTGTTGGACTGGAGACCTGTGACTAGTGGAGTGCCTCATCAGTTGGTGCTAGGCCCATTGCTGTTTGATATCTATATTAATGATTTTGATGAGAATATACAAGGCATGATTAGTAAGTTTGCTGATGACACTAAAATAGGCAGTATCATGGACTGTGAGGAAGGCAATCAGAAAATGCAGCAGGACTTTGATCAGCTGGGGAAGTGGGCCGAGAAATGGCAAATGGGATTTAATTTAGATAAGTGTGAGGTCTTGCATTTCGGAAAGTTAAATCAAGGTAGAAGTTTCATGATGAAAGGTAGGGCTTAAGGAGTGTAGTGGAACAGAGGGATCTTGGAGTTCAAGTTCACAATTCTCTGAAAGTGAAGTCACAGGTAGAATTGGCAGTGAAGAAGACTTTTGGCACACTGGCCTTCATCAGTCAGGGCACTGAGTATCGAAGTTCAAAGTTATTTTGCAGTTATACAGGATGTTGGTGAGGCTGTACTCTGTGAACCACCGCAGTCTGCATGGTGCAGGTACACCTGCAGCATTTTTTTCTGTGGTGTTTGTCACAGTTGAATGACTGTCCAGTCAATTTCAATGACAGTTTTCAGTAAACCACTGATGTGAATCAGAATTCTTATATAGGCCAGACTGGTTGAGGATGGGAGATTTCCTTCCCTGAAGAACGTTTGTGAATCAGATGGATTTTAACAATAATTTGGTAGTTTCGTCATCATCAGTAATGAGATTAACATTTCTATTCAAGATTAATTCATTGAATTTAAATTGCCCGGATGTTGGGTAAAAACAATGACTGCAGATGCTGGAAACCAGATTCTGGATTAGTGGTGCTGAAAAAGCACAGCAGTTCAGGTAGCATCCGAGGACCAGTAAAATCGACGTTTTGGGAAAAAGCCCTTCATCAGGAACTGATGAAGAGCTTTTGCCCGAAACATCGATTTTACTGCTCCTCGGATGCTGCCTGAACTGCTGTGCTTGCCCAGATGTTGCCATGGGATTTAATTTCATGTCTCCGGGGTTTCATGTCTCAAGGTCTCCGGATTATTACAATGCTCCTATCCCCTCGGCATAGCTAGCATTTACTAACAGGAATCCCTGGGCATGTTCACATGCTCATTAATGGCTGTCCTTGCAATCATGTAACATCGCCCCATTATGATTTGGGGCCTGCTGATCAACAATAGGTACAGTCAATTGCACTATGCGTCATTGTGAATTAGTCGGATCTGACACAGTCAGGTATCTCTTCTGTCTTTCTCTGGTCGGTGGGAAATCAGTGAGCTTTTTTTCTCATCTATACAAGGCTATGGTCACAGTGATGAACAAGGAAGTATGATTTGCTAATAAGCTTTCTGGAAGAATTCGTATGTGTAGAAATGGTGAACCTGATGAGCACTGGCAGTGCCATCCTCAATGTACTGTGGGCTGCATGTTGGGTTACAGAGTTGATACAGTTCAGTCATTCCTTATAGGAGAATCATGGGTCAGCTTGCTAGCTGCTCCTGGTTGAATTGGAAGCAGGAGAAACACATCCTAAGGACTCTTGATGGCTACAGCCTGCTATTGAGAGCCCTCCCTTCTCTTGGTACAGTTTCCCCTCTCTGCAATCTCTGCTTCATACGCAAGTCATGTTGTAGCCCAAGAATGGACCATAACTGCATTATTGGGATAAGGCTTTCTGCTGACATTTCTGCTGAAATTCCTCTCACACCTCCTTGTCAAATCTGGCATCACCCACTTATAAGTACAATAGATTTTCAAAACTCATTCAACAGCACCCAATACTTCCACTAATTGTGCAGTGACAAAAAGAAGTCAAAAGCCTCTCATCCGCACTTGAATGTTTAAACTTTTTAAAAAAAGCTGCAAATTCCGCTGGGTGTAAGAAGATGTGGACTTGACCTGCATGGCCCAAAGTGTCAGATCATGCATCAGGTCATCGATGGGTATTTTGGATGTCTTAGTCTTTCTGCACTGCATGATTCCTGCCTTCACTAGCATCCTGACAACTGAAGTGTAGCACATAGTGCACAGTACAAATGACCAGGAGCATTCCAGGTGACATTTTTGCAGTTTTGAGCTTCGGTAGTACTGGCACTGATCCATTTTTTTTTAGATTAGATACCCTACAGTATGGAAACAGGCCCTTCGGCCCAAGTCCACACCGACCCTTCAAAGAGCAACCCCTTCCCCTTCCTTATATTTACCCCTGACTAATGCACCTAACACTATGGGCAATTTAGCATGGCCAATTCACCTGGTTTGCACATCTTTGGATTGTGGGAGGAAACCCACACAGACACAAGGAGAATGTGTAAACTCCCCACAGACAGTCGCCTGAGGCTGGAATCGAACCCAGGTTCCTGGTGCTGTGAGGCAGTAGTGCTAACCACTGAGCCCCACTGACAGAGCTAATGGAGCCCAATTTCATTCAAATTATTGCTTCCCTTCTATAAAATCAGTTTTGTTGTTGCATGTTAAACCAGAAGGAGAAATTGATTTGTGTACTGCTGATTTTAATAGCATTTTATAGTTAGATGATACAATGCTGATTTGTGATTAAATTTCTTTCCCTTACAGTATGGAATTTGAGATGTGATAAATGTTATAACCATTATACTGATCATGGATATCTGATTTCCAGCACTGCATTTCACTTTAGATCAAATGTAAAATGTCATTTCTAAAATAAATTTTTACAATACAATTGGGAACTGTAAACATTTTAAAAGAAATCCAAATACTTTGTTTAACCAGAAGTATGCTTATATTTTCAATTTTGTTTAAATAAAGCACAAACTTTTGTATGTATAAAGGCTTGAAGAAAAAATTCTGTTAAGAATTGTCCACAGGAATTTTTCTACAATTGTCTACAGGACTCATCAATCTTAAAGTTGCTTACTTCTCTGTATATTCCATGTATGCTGGAGAATTCTCCTTAGCTCCAGCTATTCTCATATGTAAAATCTTATTTATATTCCCTTGACTGTCATTGCTTCAGTTCCTTGTCCAGGTTATTCCAAGTTACTCTGTATTCTTTGGAACAAATTCCAATAGGGGACAATTGCAGATTCTTGCATTAGTTTCAAACTAGACAAACATCACCTTTTGTTCCCTGTATAGAACATATCTTTTTATCAGTGTGCTTTTCAAAATTGTAGACTGAAATGAGATAGAACTGTTTAAAAACTAGCATTTTGAATAATTGCTGCACATTTTCATAATCAAGTGAATTGTGGTACACACTGTTTGACGAAGCGGCAATAGAAGTTGGATTTTAGACAAACTGGAGTCAACAGGTTGTGTATAGATGCAGCTAGATAGCAGCAGGAAAGTAATTGGCCTGTGAACTATTGACCAGATATCGATAACAAAAGGTAAAAACAATGACTGCAGATGCTGGAAACCAGATTCTGGATTAGAGGTGCTGGAAAAGCACAGCAGTTCAGGCAGCATCCGAGGAGTAGTAAAATTGACGTTTCAGGCAAAAGCCCTTCATCAGGAATACAGCCTGCATTCCTGATGAAGGGCTTTTGCCCGAAACGTCGATTTTACTGCTCCTCGGTTGCTGCCTGAACTGCTGTGCTTTTCCAGCATTTCTAATCCAGAGTATCGATAACAAAAGCCTTTTGCCTGCCAACAATTATGTGATTGGTTCCCAAGTAACTGATTAGCTTGGGACTGGGAACAAGGTACAAAAAGAAGGGATTTGTTCTCCATCAGAACAATAACTGTTTCTCTGCAATTGAAACTCATGATAAACCTGAAAAAGTCTATTCATCTTTCCTTCAGTTGCAAGCTGTAACTCTTGACTGATAAGTCAGATGCCTTTTATACCAGGCACCTTATATCTCTTGCAAAGCAGTGGAAGTGTTCAGAGTAAAACAACTGAGAAGTAACATGCTGAACAGCGCAAGAATCAACTCAGCAGTCTCCTCTCCTGGGCCTATGCTTCCCTGGACACCAACACTCCACTCCGGTACTCATTCCCAAGCAAAGCTTTAGCTGATTACCAATGGTTGGCTTCACCAAGTCAGCTATATGCCTGCATCCTGAAGGACTCACTTAGCTGAGAGACTTGATCTAACAAGTGTTTGCTCAGATGCCTAGCCAGCCATATGAGATGTAAAAGTTCCATACCCATATAGTTGACAAGATCAACAATAAAGATTAGCTTTCAGTATATAATCTTGAACTGTAACCGTGCAGAGTCATGTCAAACGTATACTGCTAACAGGCTTTTTATTACCCATGCCTCAGCTGCATTGAAGTTTACATGTTCTCCTGAGCCACTCATGGGATGCCGAGTTATTTTCCACTGCCCAATTTTCTTCCTGCTTCCAGGTGCAGCACAAGGTTCTGCCCAAGGGTTCATACATTTTGGAGATTGAAACAACTTTAAATCAGTAAGGAGAGAGACATACAAAACATGAGGCACAATCTACTGGAGTCTGGAAAGAGCAGCCCTGAAAGCAAGATGTGAACAGCATTGAGTAGAAAGATGACAACAAGAGCTCCCAAGCCTTCTGACCGCCATCTGAATTGTGTTCTAGGGCGGAAGCTCCAACCTCAAACTTTCTGGCCTGCTGCCAATTTAGGCTCTTAACTGATCAATTATTGACCACTGTAACCACCTCATTCTGCTTGGACTGCAAATATTTCAGATCCAGAGAAGTGGAGAAAGGATCAGCAGCTAATTTTTACAAGACTGAGCCTAGGAAGTGATGGTAGTGATGGGCACCTTCACCGCACAATCCCTGACCCAGAAATTCCTGCAGGTAATATTTATCTTTCCTGTCAGTGATCGTCCATCCTGAGAATCTAGGAGAAATGGTGTCCTGCATGCAGCCTCGCTTTTTGCCTCTGAATCGCTGGCAGTTACAGGCCAGCAGGGACCTCCTGATCTGGGGTCTTAATTCTGGCAGAGAGCTAGTTGGCACTAATCAGCTGCCTGATTGCTGGAAGAGCCACCTTAATGGATTGTGGGTTTTCCTCTTTGAAATGCTCACAGATTTGGACCTAGTCTTAAAATGGAAAATCTTGTCCCAGTGAGGGACAGGCGTTTATGCAGAATTTGGAAAGAGCTGAAGTTAGTGGAAACTAGAAAGTGACGTGAGGGGTCAGTAAAAAAGAACATTGCAGGAGTCAAGCTTGGAATCAACAATGGTATATATGTGTTTTAGAGCAGCAGATGGACTGGGGTGAAGATAGAACTGATGCAGTTGTAGAGGTGGTGAGTACTGAATAGGTTCTGATGGACTAAATGTTCATGTTACACTGGGTTCTACCCAATTTGATGTCACACAATCTTTGGGTAGGAACAGTCAAGTTTTTAAATGAGTACCTGAAGGGAGAACATGTATTCTGTACAGTTCCTGACAGTCCTCAGTAATTATGCCTGGCAAATTGTACCAGTTGGACTGGTATAAGAAACTAACTGTTAACTAAGAAAAGTGCCTCTTCTGCATAGACTCACCAGTGAGCTCTTCTCTACCTCTGATAATTAGACACAATATCAAAAGAGAAGGATCGGTGGCAGTGAACTTCACAACCAGAATGCCACAAACTGGTGATTGTGGCATTTGAAAGCACAGCCTTACAGTACTCAAAGCGTAGCACAGAACCAGTCAAGATGGTAAGCAGTCTAGGACATGCTGTGAAATGATCAGAAGATGAAAGCACAGTTGACAACAAGGGAATGGAATTTGTTCTTGTGGGAGAAGACGCTATCTGTAGTTTCCCCAATGTTGAGCTGTAGGAGACTGACATTCCATAAAGCACCTTTAATACTGACTGGTCTTTGCTCAAACCACTGTGGACCTTGTGGATTGATTTAGATTTGTGAAGGGGACATGATTAATGGTATGTCATTATTAGTCCATTTTCTAAGGCTGCTATCACTTAATTTGTACTCCACAGCTGAACAAGAAAAATTACTTTTGAATTAATAACCTCTCGCAGCAGAGGTTTCGTGACTCAAAGTTAATACCCCTTTTTCTGAGCCATTAGCTCCAGTTTAAAGTCACCCTCCAAGATTTAATGAAGGCAAAATACTGGGAATGCTAGAAATCTGAAATGAACATAAATAAGGCTGAAGAAACTCAACAGGTCTAGTTGCCTCTATGGAGAGAAAAACAGAGTTAAAGCTTCACATCTCCTGGGAGTCATAAGAATCAGACTTCAGGTATTGTTGGTGTTTGGCTAATCATACATGGTATACTTCAGACAGGTTGATAATCAACCTGCTAATCCTCTCGACACTTTCCCATTACTCCTCCAAAGGGAGAAATGCCTGTATCATGATAGAAAGCAAAGAAACAACAAGAAGGCAACAGACCATAATTTTTCCAATTCGGGACAGGTAATGAATGCTGACCTGGCTGGTGTTGGCAACATTCCGTGAAGGAATTAAACAAAAAAAACTTTCATTGTACAAGCTTGTACTTAATGGTCTAACTAACCAATCCCAGACATACAGGTAAAGCTAAAGCTAAAGATATTGAGAGAATTCTCAAGCATATATTTCACAGCCGAAAATGTTCACAGCAGATTCTCCAGGAAGAGTTGTCAACCAAAACAAATCAGTGATGCAATCTTGTTTAAGATGCTCAATAAATACGTTTACATACCATCTGTTTGTAGATGTCATGTTAAAGTTTCAACTAACTATGACAGCTGAATTATTCCTTAACCCCAATTGCTTGATCAAACAGTTGAGTTTATGTCTCACTATGATCCTCACCTTAATATTTGACCAGAATAGAAAGCTCTCATTTTAATTCTGGGCGTTCTTGAAACGTTTTCCAAGATAAAGAGAAAAACTTTCTTCAGTTGGTGCAATGGCACAAACATTTCCTTTTTAATGTGCTTTATAGGTTAAATTATACAACTTGAGTACTGAGAGAAAAAAATGTTTTCTTAGAATGATAGACAATGGGTGTAAAGGATTGGACACTCTAGAGGCAGGAAACATGTTTCTAATGATGGGTGAGTCCCGAATCAGAGGACACAGCTTAAAAAATGGGATAGGCCATTTAGGACAGAGATGAGGAGAAACCTCTTCACCCAGAGAGTGGTGGGTGTGTGGAATGCTCTGCCCCAGAAGTCAGTGGAGGCCCAGTCTCTGGATTTGTTTAAGAAAGACTTGGATAGAGCTCTCAAGGATAGTGGAATCAAAGTTATGGAGATAAGGCTGGAACAGGATACTGATTGAGGATGATCAGGCCTGATCATAATAAATGGTGGTGCAGGCTCGAAGGGCAGAATGGCCCACTCCTGCACCTATTGTCTATTGTCTATTGTCTATAATGATAGGTAAAAACAATGACTGCAGATGCTGGAAACCAGATTCTGGATTAGTGGTGCTGGAAGAGCACAGAAGTTTTTACTGCTCCTCGGATGCTGCCTGAACTGCTGTGCTCTTCCAGCACCACTAATCCAGAATATTGTCTATTATGTGCAATGGTTGAGTGGGTGGGACCAAACTACATTGCAAAAAACTGCAGTAGTGTTTACAATGCTCCTTTAATTTCTGCATGTTCAACGAAATGCAGGCTTTGTACCAATTTCTTGGTTACTGCATATTTTAATAATGTCTGCATGCAGACAGTACCACTTGTGCTGAACAGTGCCTGCATGTATCAGCAGGAGAACCTAAATCTGAAATTTTCAGCACCACTTAAAATTAGTCTTGTCTGCTTAAATCCAGTCTGCAAATATGTTGAATCTGGAGCAGGTGTTGAAACTTGTATAAAAAGTAAATCTGTCCTGGGAAGAACTGGCCAAATGGGAAAGCATATATTCTAAATGTTTCAAGTGAAGGCCTTGATGGAGGAAGTGGAAAGTAGTAGAGATATCTCCTGCCTTCAGAAGCTCAGTGGATCTCTTGACTCAAGTTCATGGAGCTGATGGCTGTGGAGATCAATATCAGGAGTCAAGGCTTGAGGACTTGGATACAATTTCACAAAGTTCAGTGACTTAATACAAGTGGGCAAGGACAGTGGATGCATCTTCAAATACCTTATTCTATCACCTGCATTACTAGATCCAAATACTACCCTGTTCTCCAAACCCCCATCACTTACAAGGTAGCAAAAGCTAGAAGACATTAACCAGTAGTTAACTTGTAAGTAGTTGATGATGTCTTTAAATGGCACTTGTGTGAAAGGAAGAGAAAGCAATCATAGAATCCTCACAGTGCAGAAGGAGACCACTCGGCTGTTTGTCATCATTAACCCCTTGCTGTATCTACATTCAGAAGATATTCACTGTTACACATTCAGGCTCTAACCAAAAGTACATGTGAGTGAGTCAGTGTGTCCCAGATACCGTAACATTCATTAGTTTGTTTTTAAAAAGCCCGCTTCTCACTCACCATGTCAATTACTGAATGAGTGGCTATTACATTTACTGTTCCAGTTAGTGTGGATCATATATGCTGTTAAGTGCTGAGCTAATTTTATGAGAGGTTTTCCAATAATCAATATTTGTGGACTTCCGTGAATTGTTTTATCATATGTTCTATCTGAGGAGCTCCTAAAGCTGAGGGATTAGCAGTTTGATGGATGAACAGGTTCAATGAAGTTCCATATGACCAACTGTAATGTCTATGCTATGGATGATAGTGGGTTGAATATCCTAAAAGAAGGTTCTTGCAACCATTAGTGTGAGGCAAGGCACATAAATTCTACTTACATAAATATTAGTCAGCTCACCAGTGTGCAGGGATATATAGAGTTTAATGAATATGTTAACAAGCATCTGAGGCAAACTGTGATAACACTGCAACCTCCGTGATCATCTGTTAATGTTCTAGTATATATAGCATGGAGCATATTGTTCTGTACACTTCAGGACATGTACATGTGAGAATAAACATAGTATGACAGTTACTAAGAAGTCAGACCTGAGCTTGTGCCAAGACTCAAGTAATCTAAAGAAGAACACAATGAAATCTAGTGACAGTGCTGGTTTGACAACACTATGGCTTTAAGAGGTGTATTTATCCTGGCGTTATTTTTTATGAAGAAAGATTTTGAGTCATAGGCGCTGATCTGTCTCCTCCAAGCTAATAGAGTAAACAGCTTATGAGGCCTTGGGTTTTTATTTAAGCATTGGAACAACAGAAGCAACATGAATGGGCGGAGTCAGGCTCCCACAGAACCAGGGTTTAGTTTAGCTTTCATTAGTTGCTGGGGTTTTGAAGCTGACCATGGAAGCTGTATTTCTCTTGGTTACAGCTAAAATCTTGAGTTCTCTTGATATCCTTTCCTCCTTGACTGGTAAAACATTGCACGTGAGACAATCTATTTTACTGAATTTGCCTTTGCCAAGAGTGTGTTTGTGCGATGTTACTATATTGGAACAATTGCTGTTTAGTGGTTAAATAATCTACTATTCTGTAAGTTTGCTAAGAGAATTAAAGTTAGATCAATGCTTCTTTCTTTTGCTTGTATTTAACTGTCGTGTAAGAATAAAATGAGTGTTTTACTTAAAATTGAGCAGTTGACCAATTGAATTATATCTGAAACACTTGCCTTTACATCAGAAAAATTTAGGATCTAGGCTATCTCCTTCATTCTGAAAAAACTTGAAGAACAACAATATAAGATTGAGCAATCAAAAGGCAAAGTTGAGCAATGAGGCAACTGAATCCTGAAAGATTTCCTGAAGGTAATGGTTCAAAGACTTACCCAAAGTGAGGTAAAGTAATTGATGATTTAACCAACATGAGGTAAAGCAAGGCATACTTACCTCGTATTTTCATCCAGAATGTTCTGTGGTGCTCCGTATGCATTCCAAGGAATCTTGACTGTGCTTTTCCAGTGAAGACCGCCATCTCTGAAGAAATTTTCCTTAGTTCTTCATAAGCCACGAGTAAGTCCTTTTGAAGGAGTGAATTGACACCCTATAGTGCTCTTGATGATACATTAAGCTTTCATCCTGGAATTGAACACACGATACAGAGATCTGAAGATAGTGATCCTCCTCATTACGTCTTTGACAGCTTAGCTTCACTATCTAGCCATCTTTCATTGTCAGAGATCTCTTCAGCAGAACTTATGGTGAAAGGTGTAGAAATAACTGACATCCTGTTGAACAGGATGATGAGCACCCTCCTGGCTTCATCCTGATCCAGCAGCCAACATGCCACCAATCTGTTCAGTGCTATGAACTTTCGGATTCTGGGCGTTTGGGTTCAGTTTCAGAAGGCATGATTCCAGGCCGGCCTTGCTATTATTTTTAATCTATGCCATTTCAAATGGCCACTTGAGATACAATTGTGAAGTCTCCTCAATGCTTGAATACATGATATAAAAGATTCTGATAGGAGATGATTGAGTTAAAATACATCCAGTCTTAAGGAAAAGGCCTTTAGTTAAATGTTGGCCTTAATGGGCAACCTGGTCGATCTCAGATTGCTGTGGAAGGAGAAAGTTTCTCAATGATTTGAATAACAGTGAAGCTAGCTGTCTCTGCTATTTTACAGTAAACCCACAATGGTTTCTCCCACTACCATCAAGTGAAGATGTTTTGCCTACCACACAAATGAATGATGTGATATGGGTTTCAGTACCAGTATGATGCCATGCATATAAACTGCACATTCCAATGACTGGTAGACTCTGTCAGACAATGTGTGCAATTGACAATTTGCAGCAGGTAGCAGGTGCTCAACTGGCAAGCCTCTGAAAAGTATATCAATCAAATAGATAAGATTTTGCTGTTAGAAATCATGTCTTAAATAATTCTAACTGTGCTGAGTTAAACCAAAATCCAATTTACGATCATTAGCCAGTCAGAATCTACCTGCCTTGTCTGGAAATTAAAACTATTATGATGACTTAACTAATCAGCATCCTCTTATACTGTCTAACGTAGTGTCCCTTTGTTCAAATCTGTTTCTTGCTTCTAATGAGTGCAAGGTGAAAAGCTTCAACTTAATCTCCTAAAAGCAATGTTTAAACATTTTAGTTAATAATGTTAAGAAAGTACTTTTAGTTGGAAACTGGAAAAACAAACCGGGAAGAGATGTTTAATGAATATGTCTCTGAGGGAAGCTGTGATGTTACTGTGACCTTAATCATCATGTTTTAGTGTTCTCCGAAGGACGTGGACATCATACAGCCTGGAGCCTTTTGTCCTGTAGCCTCACCATTGTGCAGAGTGTGATAGTGAATATAGTTTCACAGTTGTTAAGAAGTCTGGCTTGAGCTTATATCAAGACCCAAGAACCAACACTTTGAACACAATGAAATACCGTGGGCTGAATCTTACATTTTTTTGGTTAAGACTGAATTGTATTGAGTTTTTTGGAGGGATTCCAACAGTAAGAATGAACACATCTTCTTAACGCATCTTACCAAACTCATCACATTAAATTGCAGAATTATCACGGTGCAGAAAGAGGTTTGGCCCATTGTGCACGCACTGGTTCTATTACCTAGTGCCAATTTTATATAATTTCAGTTACATCACACTATAAACGTTTGCTATAAATTCTGTGTTTTACAATCTTATACTCCACAACCACCTGATGAAAGAGCAGCACTCCGAAAGCTAGTGCTTCCAAAAAAACCTGTTGGACTATAACCTGGTATGTGGTTTTTAACTTTGCACATCCCAGTCCAACACTGGCATCTCCAAATCATGTCCAATATTCCTGCACACCATTTCTATCCAAATGCCCTTTTCACTCCTTCAATTGAACCTGCCTCCACCATACTGCCAGGCAGTGCATTTCATAGCCTAATTACTTGCTTCGTGAAAACACTTTTTTCCTCATTTGTAGATTACCACATTTGTAGATCACTTTAAAGTGAAGTTTACACATCCAATTCCATCCCCATCTCACCACAAGCCAATCCCTGAACAACTCAGCATTCTGCACATATCCCAGTATCCCCTGTGCTAACATACACTCTCATCTGTGCCTGAAATATTTCCTTCATTCACCGTTACCCACCACAACCTCCAACACCACTCACCCTGTGCGGTCTCCACACTGTCTACTCACTCACTCAGGCCAACTTGTACTTGCACCAGATGTAACAGCTGTGCAACCCCTTCCATCTTTCTTAACATCTGCCTCTCTTTTAGTCCAGGAGGAAAATAACCCCCATTCAGATAAAAGATTCATGATGAGTACTGGGCAGCTGAACATTCAACTCATTACCTCTTCTGCAGACAGCATCCTGTCTCTGAACACCCTCAATCACTGACTGACTATTTCCAAGCCCCTGGACTGGTAATGAAAACTGCTCTTGACTTACTGTGCTGGGACTCCTTGAGTAATGCCTATTCCTTTGACTTGACTAAGGCCTGCTTACAACTAAGATAAGTTTCCTACCTATATAATTGTGCTAAATGGCAAGGCAAGGCAGAAGGAATATCAGCCTGGTTTCTCTGGCTGAGAGGGCAAAGTTCAAACAAGGCACTATAAGCAACCAGGAAGCTGAGTGAGAGAGCACTATGACAGTAGGTGAAGAGCTGAGAGATGCAGTCTGGTCAAGTCCATGAGCTGTGTACGGGTCCCTAAACACACAAGATCCTGTCTTCAGTATTACAATGAGAGTTGATGGTGAAACCCGAGGTAGAACTGAATTTTAAAAGCATCCTGTAAGTGAATCAGAGATATGCCATAATTATATTTTAGCAGTTGGCACATTTCAGATGCCAATGTCTGTGTTGTCCAGTGCTCATGGAGTATGCCCTGATCTTTTGGTGCCTAATGTCTGACACACAGGTCATTTGGAGTGAGCAGTGAGCTGCAGCAGCTCTGACTTCAATGGTGAGGTTTCTTGACTTTTAGTTTGGTTGGCAAGTTAGGTCAGATAGTAAGATGAAAATCGGGGAAGCAAATTGGGCCAATGAAGTACTTAACAATAATTCTCACTAATTGGCAATTTGCCACTGTTTGACTGGAATCGCTCTATGATTCTTGTGAAATGCATAAACGATTTCTCATCCAATTCTGCCACAAATCTTGCCAATTCTGTGGAAGGGTCACTCGACCTGCAATGTTAACTCTGATTTCCCACTATAGATGCTATCAAACCTAAAGTCATAGAGTATTAGAGATGTACGCATGGAAACAGACCCTTTAGTCCAACTCGTCCATGCCAACCAGATGCCCTAAATTAATCTTGTTCCATTTGCCAGACTTGGCCCATATTTCTCTAAACCCTTCCTATTCATATACCCACCAAGATGCCTTTTAAATGTTGTAATTGTAGCAGCCTCCACCACTTACTCTGGTAGCTCATTCCATACATGCACCATTCTCTGGTTGAAAACATTGCCTGTTAGGTCCCTTTTAAATCTTTCCCCTCTCATCTTAAACCTATGCCTTCTAGTTTTGGACTCCCCCACCCCAGAGAAAAGCCCTTGCCTATTTACCCTATCCATGCCCCTCATGGTTTTACAAACTTCTACAAGTTCATCCCTCAGCATGAGGTACTCCAGGGAAAATAGCCCCAGCCTATTCAGCTTCTCCCTGAAGCTCAAACCCTCCAAATGTCTGACACCAAATGCATCAAGCTGACAAATCTTCTATTATAAAATTTGTCTTCAATTTGTTGTGAGGAACTGCTGCTCAAACTGCTATGCATTCAGTTTTTGATGTGTTTTTTTTTCATTTAAGCATTACAGACATTCTTATTTAAAATGTTATCAACAGAATATATCCTTCATGAACTTGTTAAGAAAAGTTTTTTTTTACTTTACTTTCATTGTCTTCAAGTTGTAGACATTTCTTGTGGGCAATTTCCTGCAAGGTTATTGTGTCTTGAAGATATTCATTGTACAGTTAGCAATATTCTTCTGAATTACCCTAAACCATCAAAGACCCCATCACGGAGTCACCATAGTCCTTTCCTTTCAGGTTTTGGTCACTCCTATGCTGAAAGAAACAGTACTTCACCATCTGTAGAAATGAAATGATAGTATATGACCTTTGCTGGTCCAGACTAGATCACTCAGTCTGTGATTAGCCACAGTTTCAAAAATCACAGTCCCATAACAGAAAAATGGTGCAGATTTCCCGTGTTAATTTGTATCATATACAGTATGTTAACTAAAGCATGATAAAAGAGCTAGGCAGCTCTTAGAGATAACTCCAAAAATAGCAAAACAGTTTTGTGCATGACAATGTATGCCTAACTATTATTAGTTGTGTTAGATTATTTTAGTATCCCAATTCATATATTCAAAAATATTTTAGAGTTTCTATTTTGCTATTTCTGCATTTGGAAGTTAATAATATAACCAAAATAATGCAAGTAAGGTATCATTTGATGCATCACTTTAAAAGAGTGTTGTCTTTGGAAAAGAGCAATTATCTGTTCGTTTGCATGTTTAGTTTCCCATTTTAGTTAATTTATGAGTCTAACATTTTAAAATACACACACACACAAAGGGCAAGAGACAAATGTACAAATAAAAAAACATAAAAGGAAATTTCACATAAACTAAAGAGATGCTAGATGCTGCTGCAGCCAAACTGATTGCACTTTATGCTGCTGTTGAGGTACCACTTAACTCAATTTATTTGCAAAATTACAGCCTTATAGACTTGGAATGATTTTTATTGTCTGTGAAATATCCTTCTTGTTTGGTCTTGTAATTACATCGTACCCGATACATGCAATTAATTCAAAGCTGTTTTTTTTCTCAGGGATGGATATCTCTTCAATTAAAAACAAATTAAATAAACCAACAGCTGTTAATGCGTTGGCCTAAGCAGCCATTACAGAGATTATTCCCTTAACCCGGTGAGTACTGATCTTTTGCAGTTTCAACATGTTGATTTCCTTTCCTATTTAAAAGATTCCTAAAAATATCACCAAAATCGTGACTCCTGAATATCATAAAGTATAATTAAGAAAATGTGCAATCATATACAGAACCTTCTTTTATGCCATAGGATTCCTTCAGTGAATGCAATGATTGTAAATTTCCAGTTTTGGCATATTAATCCTATTAGTTCACTGAACAATTAAGATGGAATGAAAATCTTTTAAACCAATTTAGACTGGGTGAATTTTTTGAGAGTATTGTGTTAGGTCTAAATGTAAGGACAATATTAACATTGCTTTTTATGTATAAGCATTTACTCAGGCTGTACCAACGTGCTTGAAAAATAGCACACATGAACAGCTGATCTTTTGAGAGAGATCTCGCTCTTTCAAGTTGTTGCTTTAGAAATATGCACTGACATATGAAGTGCTCAACACATAAGACAACCTCTAGGGAAAATTGTATGTATGTTATATAAGGTGAAAGACAACTTATCAATCTGCCATCTTCTCGATAGTTGGGAACTACAATCGACTTTCTTTTGTTCTTTTGAGTTTCAACAGAATTTCAGCTCTGCTGCTGTTTTACTCCTTCAGGACTGTATTACTGACTTAGCCTTTTTGACTTATATGCTCATTGCTGATTACTGCCACTGGTGATCTGATATTACAACCTTTTGTACCTTTCGTAATAAGCTCACTCAATTTTATTTGAATTGGATTTTACCTTTAACTTTAACTTCCCTGATTTCATTCCTGCTAAATTCTGTTACCTCTCCCAGTTCCTCTGTGGCCTTCTAAGCATTCCTGATTTTAATTGCTCCAGCAGGCAATGTCCTAAGCTTTGGAAATTCTTCCCTAAATCTCTTTCTGTGCTATTTCTCTCTACCTTTAAACGTTACCTTTAGAAGAATTTTTGATCAACTGCCCAATTATTTTCTTAGATGGTTGTGACAGTTTTGTAAAGTTACTATGAAGCTGTTTAGTAGAATTTCTCGGAGGTTGGCAGTAGTGCAGTGCTTGTGTCCCTACTTCTAGGCTAGCAGCTCTGGGTTTGACTTCTACAAAAGGATTTGTTGGCCATGGGAGGTGCATTCATAACGTAACCAATCAAATTGATTTTGACTTGTTAATCATAACTATATGTAAGAAGAATTTCCTGGGCAACCAATTCTGCAGGAGGCAAGGATAAACCATTGCAACGCCTTGCTCATAAGTGTAAACTAATCCAATGGGAAATCGGTGACCAAACCTTTAGAACAACAGGGATGAATAAATGGATTTTTTTCTTAATTGGTGCCCTTTCTGTGGGGATACAATGCTGGGAGGAAAGTAGCAGTAAATTACAGAGCATTAAAGGTGTTAGCAATCACGCCTGGCCACAGTCAATGGAAATTTGCTAACATCCATCATTGTTTCACCTAGAAGTAAGCTTGGAAATTGATTGCATGTGTCTACATTCCTACTGGCACTAAACAGACATAACTTTCTCATCTGATGTATGAGAATGCGTGCTATTTGCATCATACCTTGTAGTGTATATCTTTTTCATTTGCCTTTATATTTTGTCCCAAGTGCTTCATTTGGCATTTTTAAAAATGTTATGGAACCCAAAACAATACTCTTGATATATTCTTTCTTCTTTTGCACCATTTAATGCATTACATCTATCAATGGTGATGCTTGAGAATGCACTTTAATTAACAAGGGTTTGAGTCATTATTATTCACTGATGGATTACTATGAGTTTCTACTGTTGGGAAAGCTTACTAAGAATTCTTGTTGATAAATACTCAAAGGCTTGTGTTGCTTTCAAAAAGGTAGCTCAAGTTCTCTATTCAAGGCAAAGTTTTTGCGGTAGGTTTTGAATGACGTACACAGCCAACATTCATAGTGAGTCATAAGCTTTCAGTATTGATGAAACGTCTATCTCTGTCTGTAGACAAAGGTGTTGGAGGACTTAATTATTGGTGAAATCTATTCTCATGGAATAGATTTTGTTGATGGCATAGAGATGTAATGTGAACAACACTGTCGCTACATAATTTAATTAAAGGAGTTAATGAACTGTGATCAGGAAGTAAATGTCAAATAAATAAAGGGGACATGATAAGTCATGGTTAATTAATGTAAGGAGTTAAGGTTCTACTCAGTATTAAGTTTCATCTACTTTGTTACAAAATATAATAGTCTGATGTTGAGATAAGATTAATTTGATGTTAATGCAATTGTTAAATTTGTGTTCAAAATATTCAGTAAGAAGAATTCTTCACTTATTTTAACGATTTTAAATGCATGTACTAAAATAATGTTGTATTAATCTGTTTTGAAAGGAGATCACAAAAAAAGAATAGTTTTATTCAAAGCAACAGAAACTAAATTTTCGATCTAAATTTCACTCAGTAAAAGTTTAATTGGATGAAAACTAGAGAATGATTTAATCATAAACAGAAGGGCAAATGTCTATCAATTGAATGAACTTTTAACATTGCTTTTTACAAGATTGAAGAAGCAATTTGTCTTGTATCAGAAACACAAAATGAACTTTCTCTTAAATATAGTTTTGACTTTGATTTGTGCACAATATATGTTGACAAATGAATTAAAGTCACTTCCCAGCTTATTTGTTTTGTGAGGTATGAACTATGACTCACCTCTTCCTGAAGTAATGTCATTGCCACAACAGACATCAGGCACACAGCCTACTCACATTAAGAATATTTTCAATTGCTTAACAGCATTGAGAAAGGGCAAAGCATTGCCAAACCTCACTTACTTCAATGATTGACTGTCCTACCCAGTTAACAGATTTCAATCAATTGTCAAAGATATTGCCAGGAATGCAAAGTTTACTCTACTAAAAAAAACCATGTAGTAGAACTGTTTATCATTGTTTTCCCCCAATAATCGGAATAATGTAATAAAATGAAGACATTAGGAAAGCTAGAAAGCAGACAAAAGACAACAGAGAAAAGTACTGTGGAAAACAATTGTTTAGGTTTATGAAAAAAGTGTTCCCACAATAATCAAGAGTTATTTTCATCTTTGCATCTGTAAATAGGTATTAATTAACTCATTTACCAAAAGAAAGATGTCATGGAACTAGTTTTGAAAGGAAAGCAGGATATTTAGACTTGGCAAAATTTTTCAATGAAATGAATTGAAGAGTCAACAATTCAGTTTAGTCACAATTCTCATTAGTCTTGACTCAGATTATCTTAGGTTCTAATTTTAAATCTTCAACAAGGAAATTAAGTTGACACTATTTAAGTGCCTCCATTCAGGTGAAGTTTGAAAATTTTATAATAAAATTTACTGTTATTTTTGGTGCTGAAAATGTGTTGCTGGAAAAGCGCAGCAGGTCAGGCAGCATCCAAGGAACAGGAGAATCGACATTTCAGGCATGAGCCCTTCTTCAGGAATGAGGAAAGGGTGTCTAGCAGGCTAAGATAAAAGGTAGGAGGCGGGGCTTGGGGGAGGGGCGTTGGAAATGCGATAGGTGGAAGGAGGTCAAGGTGAGGGTGATAGGCCGGAGTGGGGGTGGGGGTGGAGAGGTCAGGAAGAAGATTGCAGGTTAGGAAGGCGGTGCTGAGTTTGAGGGTTTGATGGAGACAAGGTGGGGGGAGGGGAAATGAGGAAACTGGAGAAATCTGAGTTCATCCCTTGTGGTTGGAGGGTTCCTAGGTGGAAGATGAGGTGGAGTTGGAGGGGGAGTTGAAGTGTTGAGCCATGGGGTGGTTGGGTTGGTTGGTCCGGGTGTCCCAGAGATGTTCTCTGAAACGTTCCGCAAGTAGGCTGCCTGTCTCCCCAATATAAAGGAGGCCACATCGGGTGCAGCGGATGCAATAAATGATGTGTGTGGAGGTGCAGGTGAAGTTGTGATGGATATGGAAGGATCCCTTGGGGCCTTGGAGGGAAGTAAGGGGGGAGGTGTGGGCGCAAGTTTTGCATTTCTTGCAGTTGCAGGGGAAGGTGCCGGGAGTGGAGGTTGGGTTGGTGGGGGGTGTGGACCTGACGAGGGAGTCACGGAGGGAGTGGTCTTTTCAGAATGCCGATAGGGGAGGGGAGGGAAATATATCCCTGGTGGTGTGGGGTCCGTTTGGAGGTCCGTTTAGTTAAGGAATATACTAAACAACAACTATTTACAACTCGAAGACCCCCTTTCTCTTAACTGCCTATTATCTGCCTCCAACTCCATAACAATATACTGTTACAATAAAAAACCCATATTAAAATTACATCACTTTAATTTTCAAAACCACACAGCGGCTGTCATCTCTGGTGTCCTTCTTCTTTCGGCTAAAGATCTCCCTGAGTCATCTTTTGTCTTTTACTGCAAAAAAGGTTCATATGAAAAAGGTATCTTTGATAGAGAATGTTTTGAATGGCAGTTACTCTCTGTCTGACTTTCAAACTACCTGCTTTTTTTTATATCCCAAGCATCGGATTGTTTCATTGGTTCAAGGTTGGCAAAAACAATAAATTCAAACTCGATTGGGTTTTAGTTTCCTGGGGCATAATTTAAACTGATTGGCTAAATTTGAATTGTTGTCAAAGCATCAACCAACTCAGGTATCAATTTCACAGCCAACTGTTACACATTTTCAATTTTCCAATACACCCTGAGACTGCTAGCTAGTCATATGACAGGTGCATGTAAGGTCTCAGTGCAAAACAGTATTCACTCTCTCTTAAAGGTACAGTACACGTCTTCAACTTCGTAACACAGGGATGTGTAGGCTAGGTGCATTAGTTTGAGGAAATATAGAGTAATTGAATGGGGAAGTGGGTCTGGGTGTGATACTCTTCAGCAGGTCAGTTTGGACTTTTGGATCAAATGGCCTCCTTTCAAAGTGTAGGGATTCTATGGTCTATGAATTAACAGAGGTCACCATTAGGCAAACTTTTTATTTCAGATTTTTATTGACTTCAAATCTCATCATCTGTCATTGTGAGATTTGAGCCCATGTCCCTAACATATTAGCTGGGATTTCTGGGTTACCACTGTCCAGTGAAAATATAACTTTGCCAATGTCTCTCTTAACTGGACTAGCTGCCAGATTCCATTCATTAACCACAGTTTAAAGTTCTCAAAACCTCTTTGCAAAGCTACAGGGGAAGGCAAGTATGCAAGATAAATGGGGTAAGTTACAGTGGCGGAGGTAGGTGAGGAGGTAAGATGGCAGTTGTCAGGTAATAGTGTAGGTTGGTAGGAAGGTCAGTGAGGGTTAAAGAAACAGGTGAATGAATGAGCAGGATGAAATGTGGGGGAGTAGTAGAGTGAAGGTTTGTATTAAGGGTAGATCAAATTGTGGCATAGGTAAAAACAATGACTGCAGATGCTGGAAACCAGATTCTGGATCAATGGTGCTGGAAGAGCACAGCAGTTCAGGCAGCATCCGAGCAGCTTCAGCAAAATCGACGTTTCGGGCAAAAGCCAATTGTGGCATAGTTGGGCCAGGTCATCAAGGGAGTTGGAAGGTTCTAATCCAAGTCCCATGGCATCTGGATTGGGTCAGGATAGAAGTATTGAGTACATTTGGGAGGTAGTCAAGGGATCAGGGATGTAGTTGGGAGTGTTAAGAGGATTTGAAGGGTTCAGTGGAGAGGACAAGGGGACACTGGGGAGTTGGGGTGTCTGTTGTATAGACATCCAGGAGTTAGAATTGATTTCAATCATTTTTCCATTTCCTACATAACTATCCAATTTATGAGTAGGATGTCTAATACATTTTCAACACTAAAACAAAGTTGGAGACTTTTCAGAGAGTTCTGAATGCAAAGTAATTGCCGATTAGAATGTTTAATATTCAGGAAATTCTTTGTAGTCAGTGCATGGGGAACTCTGAGGCATTCTGACGCACATGTTTGTGCATGTATCCAACTTATGAATAGTTGGAGCCCAGAAATCTGGGCCATTTTTATAGTGCTTTTAATATGCGCGTTCTCTCCTGTTCCCGGCTGTTTAATTTAGTTTCCTCTTTTTACCCTGTCACTACACCCAGGTTTGGCAAACAACACAGAAAACAGTAAAAAGACTCATACAACTGAACTTAAAACAATGGGATAATTCAATCTCATCAGCTTTTAAATTTGTAAAACCAAAAGTCCATATTTAAATGAAACCACCAGAAAAAAACGAGTTATACTTGAAGTCATTCTTCGAGTTCAATGGATCCATTTGCTCAAAGCACTGAAATGGGCTTTGAGAGAAGAAGGGTGTTAATTACAGCATTGAAATCTACAAACTTCAGGTTGTGGTTCTTTGACATCATCTCAACGAACACCATTTAGTCTCTCATCAGAAACAGAAATATGTCCTCATGTTCATTGTCCTCAAAATTTATTCAATATCAAGCATCTTACATTGCCCTTGTGTGTAATCATCTGACAGAGTGGCATTGGGAGTAAGTAACCATTGAATTGGCTTTGGTCCTGATAGAGGCAACATGTGTTTATTATTATAATTTAGCCATTTGATGCAAATTCAATTTCTAACTTCAAATTACATTTCCCTTGCATGTGTTCACTTATTAATGTGTGTTTTTGCATTACCTGTTATCTTGCAATGCCCTCTCTTCTCACTAATATTCTTGTTGGATGGCAATAACCTAAGAATGGTCAGCAGTATATGAATGTTACAGCCGGTCATATACGGTCATAGAGTGTGGATGGATTACATTCATGAAGTAGGATATAAATGGATAATTCAGATACTTCCCCCTCAAAAATGCCTTCTCTTAGACTGTCTTTGATCATCTTGTTAAATGTTTTGATGCTACCATTGAATTACAGATTGTGTTACGCTTTCAGATATTGGTGAATTCTGTAGTTTAATAAGAAGTGAATGAACTGACTGAAATCATACTGTGTTCAATATCTGTAGTGACAGTCTCTTGCAAACTCCACTTTGTAAACAATTTGGTTAAAATATCTCTGACCAAAGTGATCTTTATGCAATCTGTTTTAACAGGTTCTGGCCAATTGTGAAATAAATCATGAGCAATAATCAAAGAAAAAGTGTTGACTTCTCAATTACTTTATGTTATTACCATGGTTTTGTTGGCCATGGGGGTAGTTGTAGAGACACAGGGCAGGGTTCAGCAGATTTTTCAGCAGAGAAAATGTGACAGTTTCAAATAAACCTTCTATGCTATAATCTGTTGCTGAAGTCTACTTTGTACAATTATTGTCTCATCCTAATGAAACTTGGCTTTCCTTAATGGGTAAGAATAGAATACATGTTCTTGTAATACTTTCAGGAAAATTGTTTCAGTTCCACATGCAATAGTTATTAATAAGCAGTGTTAAGTTACTTACATACCTTCAAAGTTAAAAATCATACAACACCAGGTTATAGTCCAACAGGTTTAATTGGAATAGTGTCCAATTAAACCTGTTGGGCTATGACCTGGTGTTGTGTGATTTTTAACTTTATGCACCCCAGTCCAACACTGGCATCTCTAAATCATACATACCTTCAAGTATGGACCAGTTCTTTGCCAGGTGATTTGAGTGATTGATATGCAGAGTGAACTTTTCAGCATAGGTATACATGTGCCAATGTTCACAAGCATAGATACAGCCTAGAGTTAGTGAGGGTGGGATTGAAAGGGAGGTGATGTATATCTTGCCACGATATGTTTGAATGAAAAGGGCTCCCAAATCCCCAGAAGAAGGCTGCCACACTTCACCTGGAGGTCTTCCATTCATGTTGGTGAACTCCCTGACAGCCATGAGAAAAGACCTTAAAGTGATCATCAAGTGATCATTCATGGGCATCAATTGCCACCCTGTCCCTTCACCCCAAGATGTGAAGGCCAGCCTCCAACTCCCCAGCCATTGAGAGAATCCCACACCATGTGAAGGCAACACCACTTCAACCTCCAACCCACGCCCACCCTCCCACTTCCCTACCTCCCTTCCCTTGTTGTCCTGCCTCCAAACCTGGCCCCATTAGCCCCATTAAATCTGGCCGATGTGACAGAAGTTCAGTTGCTCAGCACAACTTTGTGAGCTCACTGATAAGCAGCAAGAAACATTACATAGTATATGGAAAATATGTTTAGGAGTGCAAACTGAAGGCATTTCCTACATTCACATTCATATAAACTCATGGTACTAGTAATAGTGTCATTAGCTGTTGTTCTTGAATCAATTGCTGCATCCAGAGGATAAAAACTCGGTACTAGTATACATTGCTAGGTTTATTTACCTGAATTGCATTACGCCACAACACGTTAACCTATCTTGTTTGGTCTACTTGCTGTTCATTCCCTGAAGTTTTCTGTCATGTATGATATGAAAGCTGAAGTGCAGAAAATGGTTAGTTTTATTATTCCTGTCAATTTGAGCAGAAAAGTTCCTGTTTCAAAAGAAAAACAAATTTGTTTAATCTAAAATATTTACGCCAACCATGGGAAATTACTTATTTGCTCAAGACATAGTAAAAAATATGTCATCATGTTTATGACAATAAATTAATATATGCTCCAGAAAAACATATTTAATCAGCTATAGTGACTCACCTATGCAGAGCATTGAGTAAATACATTAGACCTGCTCTGACAAAGAGAATTACATTTGTGAAGATTTGTAGAAAACATATTGTTACATCAAATTGATAACTCAAATGTAGTATTACATAATCTATTTTATGCTTACTATGAAATGGTTTGTACTTTGAAGTTGAATAACCTCTTGCAAAAACAAAATTTGAAACTCCTGTGTTGTACAAAAAAATTGTCAAAATTTATTAACTAATTTTGTGAGTTGTTCTAATGTAACCAGTGCTGTTGTTAAGCTTGCCTTGGACAATACTTTGAAACCTAACATAAGGAATTTAATAACCATATATAAAAAGACAAAGAATGAATCTTTCAGTTCAATGCTATTATTCAATCAGATTATGGTTGATTTGCATCGAGTCCCACCTTGGTTCTATAACCTTTCATACTTTTACCGAACAAAAATCACATATTAATCTTGTTACAAGAGCTGTATTATGACAAAATATTTTAAACTTACAATCCAAATGGCATGAACTACATGGTGTTAACAGCATTCCAACTTTATGATAAATGATTTAAGATGACTTTATCCTCCATATAGCAACTAAATATCAAACGTTGGTTTTGATTTAGTTCTATATTGAGCACTTATCTCAACCTCTTGCCTTTCCTCTGTCCCAGCATTAGATTGAAACTGCACCTAAGATGTTGCAAATAGAATTAAGAGTTAAACCCTGAGCTTGTACATAGTATTGTGACCAGGCTTGGAGAGCATAATGCTTTTTTCTAGTTCCACTATTATACTGATCACAGAATACTTTTCAACACCAATATATATGACCAATTTCTATTTTACCTGTCATGATTTGGAGATGCCGGTGTTGGACTGGGGTGTACAAAGTTAAAAATCACACAACACCAGGTTATAGTCCAACAGGTTTAATTGGAAGCACTAGCTTTTGGAGCACTGCTCCTTAAAAGCACAACCACCTGATGAAGGAGCGGCACTCTGAAAGCTAGTGTGTTTCCAATTAAACCTGTTGGACTATAATCTTGTGCTGTGTGATTTTTAACTATTTTAACTGTATTAGTTTCAGAATTCACAAAAAAAATCAGGATTTTTCAATAAGTAAAGTTGTTCACTTGTAATGAAACTAAGGCTTATTTAATGAAGCTAATTAATGAACCAAAAGCTAAATAACATAACACCCACGTACTCACATGCACGTGCACATGCTAATTAAAGAAAATATAAAGGAGTTTCTCTGCAGAGATCAATTTTTTAAAAAAAGATACTTTGGCCTATTCATTCTTGATACAAAGGTATCAAGATCAGGCATGAAATAGAGCTGTCTAGACTTGAAACATTATCTTGCTCTCTTGCTGTGGATGCTGCCTGACTCACTGTGATCTCCAGCACTTGGTGTTGTTAGATGAAATATTCTAGCTCACTTTGGTTTGGCAGCCCAGTACACATAGTTGGATGTCACGAAGCACGTAGCTGCTACTGGGATCTTTAAAGATTGTTCTGCTGATACGGAGAACAAGTCTTTCAGAAGCTTGTGAGGACAACTCCCACTTTAGTTTTCTATTTCCCACTTTAGACTCTAAAAGAGTTTTCTGAAAAAGGTGCAAAAGGATGAGCTGTCTATACCCCAACTGATCTTTCTAAACAATATCCAAACCTAAAATTCTTTTGACAGCCATAAGCAACATGGTTTTATATGGGGGAGGTTGTGCCTTACCAACTTAATAGAGTTCTTTGGGGAAGTGACCAAGTTGATAGATGAAGGAAGGGCTGTAGATGTCATATACATGGACGTTAGTAAGGCATTTGATAAGGTTCCCCATGGTAAACTAATGGAGAAAGTGAAGTCACATGGTGTGCAAGGTGTTCTAGCTAGGTGGATAAAGAACTGGTTGAGCAAGAGGAGACAGAGAGTTGTAGTTGAAGGGAGTTTCTCGAAATGGAGAAAGTTGATCACTGATGTTCCACAGGGATCAGTGCTGGGACCACTGTTGTCTGTGATGTACATAAAAGATCTGGAAAAAGGCACTGTTGGTATGATCAGCAAGTTTGCAGATGACACGAAGATTGGTGGAGTAGCAGAAAACATAGGGGACTGTCAAAGAATACAGGAGAATATAGATAGACTGCAGAGTTGGGCAGAGAAGTGGCAGATGGAGTTCAATCCAGGCAAATGTGAGACATTTTGAGAAGTCTAATTTGAGAGCGAATTATACAGTTAATGGAACAGCCTTGGGAAAAATTGATGAGCAGAGAGATCTGGGAGTTCAGGTCCATTGTACCCTGAAGATTGCTGCACATGTGGATAGAGTGGTCAAGAAGGCATAGTATGCTTGCCTTCATCGGAAGGGGTGTTGAGTATAAGAGCTGGGAGGTCATGTTAAAATTGTACAAGACGTTGGTTCGGCCACATTTCAAATACTTTGTACAGTTCTGGTCGCCACATTACCAAAAGGATGTGGATGCTTTGGAGAGGGTGCAGAGAAGGTTTACAGGGATGTTGCCTGGTATGGAAGGTGCTAGCTATGAAGATAAGCTGAGGAGGTTAGGATTGTTTTCATTAGAAAAAAGGAGATTGTGGGGGGACCTGATTGAGATCTACAAAATCATGAAGGGTATAGACAGGGTAGATAGAGATAAACTTTTTCCCAGGGTGAAGAATTCCATAATGAGAGATCACACTTTTAAGATGAGAGGTGAAAAGTTTAAGGGGAATACACACGGCATGTACTTTACACAGAGGGTGGTAGGTGCCTGGAACGCCTTGCCAGTAGTGGTAGTAGAGGCAGGCATGGTAGATTCATCTAAGATTTGTCTGGACACATGCATGAGTAGGTTGGGAGCAGAGGGATACAGATGCTTAGGAATTGGGCGACATGTTTAGACAATGGATTTGGATCAGCTCAGGTTTGGAGGGCCGAAGGGCCTGTTCTTGGGCTGTAAACTTTCTTTGTTCTTTGTTCTTTATAAACCCAGACAAGTGACTCTCTGTGAAACAGGGCCATGCAGATCTACAGTTTAGTTTATAAGTCTTTGGCAGTTATTCAGTTGAATTGTTTCTTCCAATAAGCATTTTTGAAAGAACATCCAAAGTGTCCTTACAGTAATCTTTTTTTCTAACAAGTCCAGGCAACTCCTAATCTTTCAACTGAAACAATTTCCATAATCTCATAAATTATAGTGACAAAACAAATTGATATTGCAGCTTATAATGATAATAGCAAGCTATTGAGGATGTCATAAATTGAATTGAATTGAATTTATTGTCATGTGTACCAAGGCACAGTGAAAAGCGTTGTCTTGCGAGAAATGCAGGCAGATCACATAATTAAATGGAATAGTTAAGTAAATAATAGGTAAACGGCGGCAAAAACAAAAACACAGGTATAAGCAAATGCTAAGAGTTTGTGAGTCCATTCAGTATTCTAACAGCAGCAGGGTAGAAACTGTTGCGAATCCAGCTGCTGTATGTGTTCAGGTTTCTGAAACTCCTCCCCGATGGTACAGGTTGTAGAAAAACATTGCCAGGGTGGGATGGATCTTTGAGAATGCTGGCAGCCTTTCCCTATCAGCGGGCCTGGTCGATGGAATCTATAGATGCGAGGTTGGCTTTTGTGATTGTCGGGATGGAGCTCACCACTCTTTGTAACCATCTCCAATCTTGAATGGTACAGTTGCCGTACCAGGTAGTGATACATCCAGGCAGAATGCTCTCGAAGGTGCACCGATAAAATTTGGCAAGGGTACTCGCCGTCATGTCAAATTTCCTCAGCTGCCTGAGGAAGAAGAGAAGTTGTTGGGGCTTTTAACCAGTGCGTCCACATGAAGAGTCCAAGAAAGCTTGTTGTTGATGACCACATGATGAGGAGATTCCTGAGAAGGAGCAGGATCATAGATCACTTGCAGAATTACATTGTGTGTAGTTCGTAAAAACCAAAAGTCTAGTCATATCTCAGTAGTGCACCCTAAACATTGCTTATAAATCCATCTGCTAACAACAGATGATGGCATCAAGGAAGAGATGCAAAACAACCTTAAGATCCACAACAGCATTGGTTCATTGGGTGAAATCTCATGGCCAAATAATAACTAATTCTTGACTAATTCAAAAGGATAAGATTTGAAATGTTCCAGATGATTTATTGTCTGGAATTCTATTATAATCAGTTGGGTGTCAGAGAATGGATGTGACTGTCACTGGGAACTTTACCACATGGGAAGAAAATCTACGCCCAGGTTCAAGGATGGATTGGAGCTTGTGAAGGGAAGGCAATGGGCAGAAAAGTGGCAAAATTGGAGAAGGATATTCATAAGCTCCAGAACTGCCTCAGGGTTAGCAGAAATGAGATCAATACCTGGTTATGATACACAATTGGCAATATCATGGATGTTGTACTGGCAAGACAAGTGGCAAACAAGGAGACAGCAACTCACAAAGACATGTTTGGCACTTTTGATTCTTAATTTGCACTAAATATCAAAATATAATTGAATGACAAGATATAACAGAAAGGAACAAAAGTGGCTAAGAAAGCATTTAGAATGCTTGCCTTCTTTGCTTGGACCTTTGAATATTGGAGTTGAGACATTATGCTGAGATGTACAGGACATTAATGAGGTGTGTTCAGTTCTGGTATCCATATTATAGGAAGGATATTACTAAACTGGAAAGATATCTCAGAAGAGATATTGGCAGGAGTGGAGGATTTGAGTCATTGGGATAGGCTGGGACTTTTTTCACAGGAGCATAGGAGGTCGAGGTAACTTTATAGAGGTTTATGAAATAATGAGCAATATAGATAAGATGAATAGTAGATGTCTTCTCCCTAGGGTGGGGGATTTCAAGATTAGGTGGGCATATTTTTAAGGAGAGAGGAGAAAGTATTTAAAAAGACATGAGGGTTTTTTTTACACAGAATGTGGTTCGTGTGTAGAATGAACTTCCAGAGGAAGTGATCGATGTGGATACATTACAATGTTCAAAAGACATTTAGATATGTAGATGAATGAGAAATGTTTGGGGGGATATGGGCCAAGCACAGGCAGGTGGGACTAGTTTAGTTTGGGATTATGGTCAGTATGGACTAGTTGGACTGAAGGGTCTGTTTCCATGCTGTATGACTCTATAACTATGACTGTAAAATATATCAACTCTTATAGTAATTATCTTTAACATTGTGCAGACAACTGTATGATAGAACTAAAAGACAATTTGATCAGGGATTGAATAATACTTGTGATTTCCAACTCTTTCCAACTTCCTACATAGCAATCTATCATTTGATTCAAGCAGTGCAGTTGCCTACACAGGCTACATATCTGAAAACAAAACTGATTCTTTTAATAGTGGCGAGAGAGAGAAATATTTTGGAAGAAACCTTTTGCATTTATTCAGAACATTGGTTGAAAATGAAAAACGCATCTCTCCAGCAGCCAGGCAAGAAAGTGCATAAGATTCCATTTTGTCCTGTCCTCACTCTGGCAGAAAGAAATCGACAGCCACAAAGTGTCATGCCTGAATCACATGACTGTCACGTCTGTGGGAAGAAGCTCATTTTTAATTTGCATGGCATTTTAAGAAATTTCCACCCTCGAAGTAGAGTGAAAACTCTTCAAAGAAGATTACCCAAAAAATTAATAGAGGGCTAGGCACCTAACTTTAGAGGGAACTCCTGTTAACTGCGTTGCTAAACTGTGCATGGCCTTTTGCGTACAGCAGTTAAACATACTTAGTGAGGGTTTAAGGAAGTTGTGGGAGTGCAGAAGAAGCCATGTACCACTAATTATTCAGTGCAGCTGTGAATAAGGGATGAAAAGCCCACAAGCAGTATTTGCTGAATACAACTGAGCAAGGTTAGAGCTAAGAACAAAAACGTGGAGTACAGTTGGCTTGGTGGAACTTGTCATTTTTACGAAGCTGGAGCTATGTCTTTCAGGGAGCACAGTTTCTAGTTTCCAAGGTAGTATAGACCAAGGAAGGAAGGTGCGTGACCAGAATGGGAGCAGTCATTGAAACGGTCTATGAGCAGTTCTTGACTGGAAGTTTCAAAGACAGATGAGCAGAAGGGGAGAATTGGAAGCTTTGTGAAGTTTAAAGAGGTATAATGACACATGATGGTATTAACATCTAGCAGGATTTGCTGAGAAATTCAGGGGATTGGTTTTGTTATTTGATGTATGCTGTGGGATGTTTGACCACAGATTATTATCCATATTTTCCACATGTTAGTTTTGGATGTTAGAAATATGTAAATTGTAAATTATGCTCTGTAATATTGTCCTACCATTGATTAATGATGTTTATTGTTGCTTGATTAAAAACGTGTAACTCTCTTAGTAAGTCCCCTCTAGCTTATAAGTTGTCAACTAGTTTAAGAAAAACTACTGGTCCTTAGCCAAACTGTAATATAATTTGGTAGTTCTGGTCTAGGATTGTAACATGCTTTAAAAAAAATTCTACACTGTCTATGGAGCTAATCTCTAATTAGATTTTCATTTGCCTCATCTAAAGTCCCCAATGCTTGTGTATATCTTTGTAACCATCCCTGAACCTATAGACTGTCCTTCCAAGCTGTCCTTTTAACAGCTTGCTGAATATTGAAAGGCAACTCCTGTTGGAGAATCCCTGAGAATGCTTTTATTCACCTTAATATTTTGGTAGGATATTGTAGAATGTCAACATAATGAACAAAAGATATTTTTAATTTTGAAATGCTCTGACGACTGACTATTTCCTGGTCTTCCAATACAATCAATGGTCAATTGATGGACTAGTCACTGGGAAAGGGAACTTTGCTTGAGATACCACTTCATTACCCTCCAACCCCACACTCCTCCATGATTTCCATTCTCAAAACCTCACCATCACTTACATCAGGCTCGGAATATTCTGTAATCCGCCCCTGCATTACTAGCGAGCTCCTGTTTTTGAACTTCTATAGTAACGTAACACTAGATATGTTTTTTGGACTGGAATGACACTCCTTTTAAATGGTAAAGAACAAGTGACTGAAAGAAACAGTAACATGTATCTTTACAGTAGTTCTAGATTGTCAAAGATTGAGATTAATTGGAGTTTGCACAGATGAAGTGATTTTCAATTTTTAACCATCCATGTTACACTGCAGCTACGATTTAAAGAGGGTGATTCATATATGCAAGTCCTTAGCATAGGAAAATGACTGCTGCAGGGAATAGATTAAGCACTGATATAAATTGGATGTTTGGAGAACAATATTCATCAAAAGAAGATTTTCCTTCTGCCTTTCCTGAACACCTACTTGTAAATAAATGATGTGCTAGCTGAGAGGAAATGGTGAATAGACAATGATGTGTTTCAATAAATCGGAAACCACGTGCTGATTAAGAAAAAAAATTTAAAAAAAAGACTCAGTAACCTCAGGGAACCTTACTGGGTGGCACAGTGGCTAGCACTGCTGCCTCACAGCACCAGGGACCTGTGTTCAATTCCCACCTCGGGCAACTGTCTGTGTGGAGTTTGCACATTCTCCCCGTGTCCGCGTGGGTTTCCTCCGGGTTCTCTGGTTTCCTCCCACAGTCCAAAGAAGTGCAGGTTAGGTGAATTGGCCATGCTAAATGGCCCATAGTGTTAGGTGCATTAGTCAGGGGTGAATGTAGGGGAATGGGTCTGGGTGGGTTGTTCTTCGAAGGGTCGGTGTGGACTTGTTGGGCCGAAGGGCCTGTTTCCACACTGTAGGGAGTCTAATCTAATCATAACCTGGTTTTGTCTGATATCGAGTAGACAGACAAATTATAAATTTGTTTCTGACCATTCACCACTCCCCCACCCAGTCTAACATTATCCCAAATTCCATGAGCTCTCCTCTTACATGCAGCACCTGACCAAATACCTGTTGGAAATCTAAGAATATCACATCTTTTAGCTGGCTTTGTCTAATCTATTAGTTCCACCTCGAATATTCCTAATAACCTGGTCAAACATGATTTACCTTTTGTAAAATCATGCTGACTTTATCTGGTCATGAGGTGACTTTTTAAACATATTGTTAAGATGTCCTTAATATATTTTAGCTTTTTCCAACAACTGCTGTCAGGCTAACTGGTTAGTAATTCTCTACTTATTCCTCTCTCTCTCTCTCTCTCTCTCTCTCTCTCCCTCTGTCTGTCTCTCCTTTCTTGAATAGTGGTGTTAAATTTGCTAACTTCCAACATAGTGTAGTTATTCTTGGATCTTGAAAATTTTGGAAAATCAGAAGCAGGACATGCATGATATCCGCAGCCTCTTTTAGAAACCTACATATGCTGTTGGAATAATGGCTTCATGTCCCAATATGCCAAGCAATGACTGGTCTTAACGATTGACAAAATAACAAATTTCATCCCAATCTTCACTGCCAGTTCTTATAAGATAACATTCCTGTTCTGTCTCATTTCCCATATGGGCACCTCATCTTGATATCCTTAAAATTCTATTGTATTGCTGATGTGCTGAAAACTGACTTCTGTCTCGGATAAGAATGTCATTTTTTTGCCAAATTGCAAAAAGCGTTTTGTAGGTCACCTTTTAAAAACATAATAAACAGTGGCCAGGTAGTTTCTATATCCCTTCAAGCCTGTTCTAACACAGTACGATAATGGCGATCTCTTACTTTCATTCTAACTTTTGGTAAAATCCCCATATCCCTTAATTCTGGGTCATCAAAAATCCAGTGGACTCTGTACTGAATATGTCCAACAACTGAGCATCCACAACAGTGAGGGAGAGAATTCCAAAGATGCAAACATTTTTTGAGCATAGAAATTTCTCCTCATCTGAGACCTTTGTGAACAAACCTTTATTTTGAAACAGAAACAGAAATTGCTGGCAAATCTCAGCAGGTCTACAACATCTGTGGAGAGAAATCAGAATTAATGTTTTGGGTCCATTGACCATACCTCAGAATAGATTTAGAGTCATTGACTCATAGAGATGTACAGCACGGAAACAGACCCTTCTGTCCAACTCGTCCATGCCGACCAGATACCCTAATCTAATCTAGTCCCATTTGCCAGCACTTGGCTCATATCCCTCTAAACCCTTCCTATTCATATACCCATCCAGATGCCTTTTAAATGTTGCAATTGTACCAACTTCCACCACTTTCTCTGGCAGTTCATTCCATACATGCACCACCCACTATGTGAAAAAGTTGCCCCTTAGGTCCCTTTAAAATCTTTCCCCTGTCACCCTAAACCTATGCTCTCTAGTTCTGGACTCCCACACCTCAGGGAAAAGACCTTGTCTATTTATCCTATCCATTTCCCTCATGATTTTATAAACTTCTATAAGGTCATCCCTCAACCTTTGATGCTCCAAAGAAAACAGCAGCAGCCTATTCAACCTCTACCTATAGCTCAAATCCTCCAACTCTGGCAACATCCTTTTTTTGAACTCTTTCAAATTTCACAACAACTTTCTGATAGGAAGGAGACCAGAATAGCATGCAATATTCCAAACGTGGCCTAACCAACGTCCTTCCAGCCACAACATGAACTTCCAACACCTGTACTCAATGCACTGCCCAATAAAGGGAAGCATACCAAACGCCTTCTTCACTATCCTATCTACCTGTGATTCCACCTTCAAGGAACTATGAACTTGCACTCCAAGGTGTCTTTGTTCAGCAACACTCCCCAGGACCTTCCTATTAAGTGCATAAGTCCTGCAAAGATTTGCTTTCCCAAATACAGTACATCACATTTATCTAAATTAAACTCCATCTGTTACTCCTCAGCCCATTGGCCCATCCGATCAAGTTCCCATTGTAATCTGAGGTAAACTTCTTCACTGTCCACTACACTTCTAATTTCTCTCCACAGATGCTACCAGACCTACTCAGAATTTTCAGCAATCTGTGTTTGTTTCAGATTTCCAAACCTGTGGTGCTTTCTGTTTTTTGTCTTTATTTTTAAACCGTGACCGCATTTCTAAGATTCCCCTGCCAGGGGAAAGGTCTATTTAGCTTGAACCTATCCAAACTATTTAATGTAAAATGCACTTAGCAGTAACAAGATTGAAAGGCCAACAATGGGTTTTTCCAGCATGGTCTTGATCAGGTTGGAGGCACTCCTATGATAAGTTCCTCACCTTCCATTATCCTGCACAGCTAAATGCCCTCACCATTCAAATCCTGTCAATATGAAAGAGTACAAAATCCAGCCCAATGTCAGCAGTAGTTGTGAGACCCCAGTGCTGTTAACAATTGTTTGTTCAATTCATAACATAATAAGATATAAAACATTTGTTGGTCTCAAAAGACTGTAACAATTTAACAGGACCCTCAATTCTTGACAGTCATGTGAAAATGCATAATTTTATGACATATGACATATTGTGAGTAAAAGGTCAGTTTGGAGTGATAACAAAGAGCATCCAAAATATGCAGCAGATAGACTGGAAGTGAGGGATGTATGATGAAGAAAAGATGAGTGATTCAGTTAGAGAGAAGGAAAGAAAGGAGACAAAACTGAAGATCAATATAAAAAAGAACTATGAAGCAGAAAAGTAGCTAGGCATTTTCAAGGTCAGTTATATATAATGTATTATTGAGCATGAAAAATCAAATATATGATGGTGCATTTTTGCTTACGTTGTTTAATGCTGGCTGGGATTAATAATAATTCCATGTGCTCATTCATTGTTCAGCGGTAGTCTTGACAATGGGTTCAGCAGTAGTCTTGATAAATAAAAACCATATGGAAAGGTATTCAATGTTTTTGGTGAAAACAGATTGGATACTATAATGGAATGATCACAACAGTGGGGATCTTGAAAACTGGAAGCAATTAAACACAATTTGCTGACCAGAAGATTGTCCAAAAAGTTTCTTTTATAAATTCAAAACTTTAAACTATGAAGAGATAAAAAGAATATTCTCTTTAATTACTTAAAATGCTAATTGCCATGCAAGTCTTCCACTTGAATTTTAAACTCAAAGGAAAAATATACTTGAAAGCTAAAATCTATGATTTATCACTAACTGTTTGAACTAGATCCTGTGGATGAATGTGTTGTAATACTAATTAAAGAAATGAATTAGGGTAAGGATTACATTTTAGTTGCTGTCTAAGTGAGTTGAAAGAGTAAACTAAAATTAACAAAATGTGTTATGCTACAAGGTGCACTCTGAGATAAACTCAAGTGGCTTTTTATGATACTGAACTAGCAGCATGGAGGCCATTAAATTCAATAAAGAGAGCAGGAAGGCATGCTCTAAGCAGTAAGCAGTAACAGGCATATTGAAAAATGAGGTGGTGAGTCAACTTAGCAGCAACTGCATGCCAAACAGTGGAAGTAGTTCAAGCTGATGATTTCACAACCATCAATCAGATCGAAGCTTTCCAGACCTGTCACATCTTTCGTGAACGATGGTGGACAATCAAGCAACACAGTGGGGAATGATCCTTCTCCATTATCCTCATGCACAAGATGGGACAAGCCCAGTAAATCTGTGCAGAAGATAAAGCTGAAGCATGCACAACAACTTTCAGCCAGAAATATCAAGTGGATGATCCATCTCTGCTTTCTCCAGAGGTTCACAGCATCACAAATGTTAGTTTCTAGCCAATTCATTTCATTCCAAACGATATCAAAAAAATGGCTTAAGGCACTGGATACTGCAAATGCTGTGGGCCATGACATCAATAGTAGTGATGACTACAATAGTAGTAGATGTTGCCTAGTAGGGTGATGAAACATCTAGAAATGAACCTTCCAGCTCAACGAGCAAACCTACATCCAGAACCTCAACCTGAGCTACAAATCTCAAAATTCGCACAGAGTAAGATCTAGTTGTCTGAAGAGGAAAGGTTGGACAGTCCAAGCTTCTATCTACTGGTGTTGAAAAGTGAGATGTGAAATGATTAAAATATATAAAATTCTGAAGGGTGAATGTGGAAAGAATTGTGGGAAATCTGGAGTTAAGCACGCACTGTTTAAAAATAAGGTGCTTCCCTTTTAAGACAGAAATAGGGAGAAATTTATTCTACAGAGGGAATGAAGATTTGGAATTCTCTTGCCCAAAATACAGTGGCAACAGAATCTTTGAAACAAAGACAGAAATTGCTAGAAAAACTCAGCAAAAATGGCAGCATCTGTGGAGAGAAATTAGAGTTAATATTTCGGGTCAAGTGACTCTTCCTCAGAGCTGATGGTAGCTAGGAAACTGTCTGTTTATATGCAAAAGATAAGAGTAAATGATAAGTGGGGGATAGAGCACAAGGAGAGAGAATAACTGTTGGACAGACAAAGGAGTGGATAACGGTCTGACTAGGAAGGTGAATAGCTATTAATGGAGACTGTTAGTGGCTAACAATGGCTTGTGTATGATCACAGACTGCGCGATAAGAAGGCCTGGTGTGTGGGGGTTGGGGTAAGGACATGGAAGAGCTGAAACCCTAAGGTCAGTGAACTTGATATTAAGTCCAGTAGGTTGCAAGGTTCCTAAATGGACAATGAGGTGCTGTTCTTCCAGCTTGCGCTGAGCTTCACTGGAGCACTGCACTAAGCCTGAGACTGAGATGTTAGCCAAAATCTTTGAATTTTTTTACAGCAGAAGTGTGTGCAGATTTTTGATAAGCAAAAGATGGAACATTGTGACGATATATGGGAATGTGGAGTACTCAGAACAGTGATAATTTTATTAAATGGGCTAACTGCCCTACTTCTCCCAATGCCCTTTGAAATTGACTAGTCATTCATTGTTGGAAAAGGAATTGCTAAACTTTAGACTTTATCAAGGCATCATATCAGCAGCCTTTTGGTTTGGTCCATATGCAAAGGCATTTCATTTTTTTTTAACTGAGAAATTCAGAAGAATAACTTTGTTTAAAAAAACCTCCACCTGTAATGAACAACTATAATTGCACTTTGTGGATGTTTACATAATCAGAGTTAGTGATACCCAAAAGCAATTGTTGGATGAAGTAAGTGATTTGAAACATTTACCAATTTGGCAAGGCTGCCTGAAATGCAAGGTTATTATTATGTCATGCAAAAGCTGCTCCTTAATACTAAAGCCGATTTCTAAAAGGTGGCATTAAATTCTCAAATCTTCTCATAAATATTTTGAGACTAATGTTACTCTGCTGGTCACCAGGCCTTGAAGACTTGGAAACTCTGAATAGTCTGCCCAAGCTGAAGGAAGCTGTGTGAATTTCTCATATTGAGAATTGTTGCTAAATTGAGATTGGCAAATTCATAAGGGAAAATAGTTGGCATAGGGATTGAAAATGTCCAAAGAACGAGTGTTATCAACGGCCAAGACTTCTTGTCAATCTTCACATTCCAATAGCTCTTTCAGGCATTCAACTTTTCTCCTTGGCATGACCTCTTCCAGTATTGAAATATGAGAGTGAAACCTTTATTGCTTAAGATCTTCACAACCCTGGCAAATCTTTAGCCATCCATTTTATTTCTCCCTCAGCAAAATGAAATCTACCCAATCTGAAAGCACTGTGACTCTGCCAGTCAACTTTTATCCTTCATCTCTTGTTGTGCTCTTTGAAGCTATTCTTTCAGTTCCATTGGTATTTTGCTATAAGACAAATCTTGGTTCCTTTGCTGGATCAGTAGTGATGTGCTGTTTAAAACTTTACAATTTGGAAGCCAGTGTTGGACTGGGTTGGACAAAGTCAAAAGTCACAACCTCATCAAAATATTCCAGATAAATATGTACCAAACCTTCCTTCCTTCTGCTCAAATAGTATTCATTGGTTATGCTATTTTCAACCCTTAGTATCACACCCTCAACTCATGGTTGACTGAGATTAGCCTCAGCTCTTTGTAACTGCTCAATCCAAAGGGAACAGGACCATCTGTTTCAGTGACATGAAACATACAGTGAACATCTTTTCTTTGTGTGTCCTTCTGATTTGCGTCTTTCCAACCTTGAATTTCAATTTATCCCAACAGCTGTTACCATGACATTGCTTGGTTCCAAAGCATCTTTCCTTGGATACATTTTCTTTCAACTTTTCAGGGAAGATTTTCCAGTGGCCTGATTGGGATGTCGTTACTCTGTGTTCTGATACAAATCTGCGTTTTACATTTGCGATTGTGGGCTTGTTTCACAACTTCTAAATCTGAATAGTCGTGTGAATATCTTTCTCTGGAAATTGTCACAACCAGACAACTTATGCAGCTCTATGATTCCAATGTTTGTTTTGTCCTCAATCTTACCATCAGTGTTATGGTTTCTTTTCCCATTCATTCCCCCTATTGGCTTAAAGTCTACTACCTTGTACATGAATTTCCAGTGAACTGGCTTTCAACAAGCTCTGCATGTTTCCTTCTGTCTATGAACTCATGTGAGCATCCATCTTTCTTGTGCATCTCTCTCTCTGTCTGCTTTTATTGGTGTTCACTGCATCAACTCAGCTGCCTTTCTTGTGACTTAATTGAAAGTTAACCATTTATGTAATTAGTGTCTTCTTATCCCTCAGAGTTTGCAGAACTCCCAAATAAACTGAACAAGCAGCTTTCACTCAATATCTTTGGCTTTACATTTCCCAGTTGCATTTTGCTATTTTAGTGCAAAGTTGTCAATGAGTTCGCCTGCTCTGCCTGAGGCTTTGGAATTTATGTTTGTGGATCGAATCGTTTGAGGGTGGTATGGTGGCTCAGTGGTTAGCACTGCTGCCTCACAGTGCCAGGGATATGTGTTTGATTGCACACTTCGGTGACTGCCTGTGTGCAGTTTGCATGTTCTCCCCATGTCTGTGTGGGTTTCCTTCAGGTGCTCTGGTTTCCTCCCACAATACAAAGATGTGCAAGTTAGCTGAATTGGCCATGCTAAATTGCCCATAGTGTTCAGGGAAATGTAGGTTAGGGGTAAATGTAGAGTAATAGGGGAATGGGTCTGGGTGGGTTACTCTTTGGAGACTCGGCATGGACTTGCTGGGTTGAAGGGCCTGTTGCCACACTGTAGGGATTCTATGATTTTAGCTCAGAGATGTGTGCTGAACTTTTAGATTAGATTTGATTCCCTACAGTGTGGAAACAGGCCCTTTGGCCCAACAAGTCCACACCTACTCTCCCAGACCCATTTCCCTCTGACTAATGTCCCTAACACTATGGGCAATTTAGCATGGCCAATTCACCTGCCCTGCACATCTTTCGATTGTGGGACGAAACTCACAGAGACATGGGGAGAATGTGCAAACTCCACACAGGCAGTCACTTGAGGCTAGAATTGAACCTGGCACCCTGGTGCTGTAAGGCAGTTGTGCTAACTACTGAGGCACTGTACTGTTGTTTGTGTTCTGGGTGGCATCAGCTCTCATCTCCCAGGCAGTAAAGAAATTTAACGCCTTCTTTTCCAATCCAACCGTGGTGATTCATTAGGTAGCACTGCATCTGTGTCAGAAAAAAATTGACTTTGAGGCTGGCTGGGTCCGCCTATTTTCAGCAGATCGCTTGTATGGGAAAGCTGGATGGGCAGATGTATCACCACCTTGAGAGACAGATGATAAATCCTGGATAGCAATATTCATACCAGAAATTATAACTCAAACCTACAGCTTCATCAAAACATTTTGCAGTCAGACCCTAATGCAGTCCCTTGATTTCAGAGTAAGAAAGTACATCGCTGTGTAGCTCTGATCTGAATATTTGTGGACTGTTGCTACATGATCATAGATTGTAAGCATTCAAAGGGCTCTGAAGTTGAACAAATGCAGCAACACAGGAACAATGGGCTAGGAGGAAATATATATTTAAGCTGTATATGTGAAAATAAATCTATGTCAATTCTGGAAATCCAGGCTAAAAGTGAACATGTGATGAAAATATTCAGCAGATCATTTGGGCTTTTCAGAAATAGAGAAATAGACAAGCGACCTTTCATTGAGTTTGTCCATCTTCTACCTTCTAACCTGAGTTCTGATGAAGAATCACTGGACTCGAAATGTTAACTCTGATTTATCCCCACATATGCTGCCAGACCAGCTGAGTTTCACCAGCAACTTCTGTTTTTGTTTCAGATCTCCAGGGTCCGCAGTTCTTTGTTTTATTTCAGTGAACAATCAGCTTGATTACGGAGTCTGAATTCCCTCTTTTTTTTTACTTTAAACACGAAGACATAATCATGGAAGTGATGGTAGAGCTCTGTAAATTACTGTCAGTGTGTTCCTCATGCAGACACTTCCTCAGGTAGATCACTACGCAGGCAAGATTTCACACTGAATATGTTAAGGATTTAAATGCAGAAAATCCGGAAAAAACACAGCCATGCGATGATGCAAGTTGTGGAAACATTTGCATTGTGTTGTTTTCATCAAATCTGCATGTTTTAAGGAAATTTTAGGTTCTTATTGTTTCCTTAAATCAATGAGAATATTTACTTAACCATGTCAATGGGTAGTGTGGAAGATAATAATTACTCATATTTTTGTGTTGAATTTTGACTTTTTTTTTCAAATAAAATCACCTTACTAATTTGGATGGAGAGCAAGAGAAATAGTTCTATACTGAGGAACATCAGACTACCAGGGTTCTGACAAAAAAAAGGGAACTAGTTAGTTTAAGGCAGGAACGTGAAGAGAAAAATAAAACAGAGTGGCAGATGACCATCTCATGTGAAGGATAAGCATTAATATTGAAGAGTTGTGTCACAAGCATGTTTTAATGTTGTAGTTTCTTTCAGGTAAATTATATGTTTCTTTTTGGCTAGGTCCAAGTTGTGTCAAGTTTTGTGGAGTGATTCTTACCACAAGATTGAGTGAGCGATAGTGCCATATCTTTCCAAACTCACCTGATTAATTGGCATTGCAGCCTCTATAAGAGTATCACATCTGATTTCGGGCCCCTCTTGGCACACGCTGTTTGAGAACAACTTGCCACTTACTGGATATCTCAGAATTCACCAGCATCCCTGGCGTAGGTGCCAGCTTTAAAAGAATTTTGTGTACCTGGACAAGCATCATTAGTCCAGAACTACCTGGTCAGTTTGTAATATATTCCCCAGATGTGGTGGACAGGAAGATATTGGAGTCCTGCATGTCCTGTTGGGTGCCTGGACTTCCTCTTCCCTCAGAACCAGCAGTGGAGGCTGTGATTCCAGCCCATGCCAGCTTGTTCCCAGGTTGCCTCCCAGGTTAAAGCGATCTCAGCCATCTGGAGAAATGTACATCACTGACAGAAGAAGGTTAAGGTCTTACATTTCATCACCTTAAGTGCCATCATAATCTCTCCAATACCTCTCACTCAATCTATCCCTGCAACTGTACCCACATCCCTCCACGGTTCATGCTCTACTATTCGCACCATTGCTTGCAGACATCATCCCCCTCACCCTCACTCATCCCAACACTTGATATCACGAAGTCTACATCCCCTCTCTGCTGCCTACTCACTTGTATTTCCCTACCTGCACCATCAGCAACAGCTGTGCCATCCACTGTCACCTTTTGTCATACTTGCTTCTCTCATTCCAGAGAAGAAAAGCCCATAAAAGGTCAGAAAGAGTCAACATGTGTTGTGGGCTGCCCACTGTTTCACTCCTCACTCCTTATGAGGACAGGATTCCGACTGTGACTGATGGTGTGGCTGACTAGCCATTTCCAAACTCCTAGATTTTACTGTGCTGCAGTCCCTGAATGAAGTCTATGACCCTTGACTTGACTGAGGACTATTGACAATCATGACAAGTATCCTGGCTCGGTGTCTGTGCTAAAAGGCATGAAAAGATATTAATGAAATCAACGTGGTATCTTTGGCTGAGAGGGAAAAGCACAAAAAGACAAGGCCAGTCAGGGATGCAGTGTGTATCCAAGTAGATTCAGAGTGAGTGGATGCTATGACAGTGAGTGCAGAACCTAGCGATGCAACCTGCTCCCTATAGGAGCTGAGTGCATGTTACTGAGTGCACAGTGTCCTTGCTGCAACATTACAATGGTAATTGGTGGTGTAGCCCAAGGTGCAAAACTGAAATGCAGAAGCATCCTAACAGGGATCAGAGATGTGCCATAAAGGTTCTTAGAGCCTGTCACATGTTGAATAGCAGGGTCTGTGGACAAGGAGCGCATGTAGCAGGTGACCATTGAGTATGGTCTGAGATGTTGTTGCCTGTTTCCAACATGGAAGTAATTTAGTGTAAGCAGTGAGCTGTGTCAGCAATGTGTGGTTATTTGGGCTGTTATTAAGCTATTTAACAGGCAATAATGAGCATCAATTGGGAACTCGTCACTGCTGAGTGAGGAAAGTGTGTAAGATGCAGCAAGATAAACTTGGCATTGAGTTGGCCATCACTGACATCTTGCCTGATTCTGCCACGCATCTCGCCATAACCCATGTCACTCAGACTCTGATAAGAGTCCACCCTTTGCGCTCGTTTTGTACTATTAGCTTCACCGAGCAGGCAGATTCCTTACTCTTAAATTTGCCAAATTATCACAATTGACCTGGAGTGACCCCTGCTTCAAGCCTCTTCTTCACAGCAGAGGAAATCTTCTGCTCAAATCTATATTCACCTGTGATGTGTCACTCTATAAATGGTAATGTACACTCTGCCAGTTGCGTTCTTGATTTGCAGTTCATATCTAATATCCATACTGTTAGGTTTTTACTCCATTCCCATTATCTGCATGTTAACTGTGGCTCAGTGATGCTACATCTTTGTCTGAGGCAGAAAAACTGACCCTGCGGTCTAATGTCAAGTGAGAATTAAAAATAAAATTCAGTTGGGATCTACAATAGTAGATTAATTTCATCCTCACTGGTTTAAGAAACTTTGAGAAGTGCTGAATTTTTGAAACAAATGCAAGTACTTCCTACTTTTCCTTTCTCATTCTTTTCTGCCAAGGCAAAGTCTCCCTATGAAGAGCTGAAACACACGACAATTTTGGAATGCATGGCGATGCAGACTTTGGGTAATTGAGGTAGGTTATTTTGGAAATTAAACTTAGTCTACATTAACATATCAAGTACATGAGAACAGGAGCAAGTCATTCAGGCTCTCACATTCAATCATATCATAGCTAGTCTGTGTCTAATACCAGCTACCAACTTTGGCTCTTTATCCATGATTTTTTTGTTTTTGCTTAGCAAGATAATATTGATCTTATTTGATTAATTAAGCCACTCTACTGTTCTTTATGTAAGAAAATTCCATACTTGCCACACATTTCCTAATTTCTCTCCCAAATACTTGACTCTGATTTGACAGTTATGTCCCATTCCCTGCTAACGTAAGTAATTCAATCTATACAATCAATTCTTTTCAAAATCGTAAATCTGCAATCATATAACTATTTAACCTTTTATGTTCAATGAAATTCAAGCTTAATGTATGCAGTCTCTCCTCATAATCTAACCTTTGCAGCCCTGTAACATGCTAGTAACTTTGTTCTACACTCTTTCCAAGAGATCTGTGCACAATACTCAGCTGTGGTTTCACCAGAAAGTGGTGGTAACCCTCTTCTGCTTCTTATCTTTCTCCTCTAATTATGAAGGTGAACATTCCATTCACCTTTTTGTTTTTTCTTTTGTACAGGAACTGCTAACTCTGTTTGAACATCCACTGTTTCTAACTTTTCACAATTTGAATAATACTCAGATTGTTCCTTTCTTTGCTTCAAAATGGATGACCTGCTGCTACACTGAAATTGAAACACAGTTGCCTACCCATTTATCAATATTTATTTGATTTTAAGCTCCTGACAGCACGACTTACAACTTTATCAATCTCAATATCATTGCCAAACGTCCTTGTTGTGCTATTTTAAGTTATTGAAAAGCATTGTGAATAGTTGAAGCTCAAGATTCTTCTGGGACACTAGTAGTCACTTTCTTCCAATTTCAGCACACATCTATTACCCCTACCACTAACTTCTAGTACTTAATCAATCTCCCAACCATGTCAGCATTTATTTTCAATTCCAAGAGCTTTAGTATGAAGTAACGAGTTCTTGTGTGATATGTGATTTAGTGTCTTCTGGAATTTTATATATACTATGTTTGTGGAAATGCTATTGTATGCTGCTTTAGTTATTTCTGCATCAAAAATCTATTAGGTTTATTTGAAGTGACCTACTTCACAAATCCATATCAGCTTTCTCTAATCACCTAAAATTTTTCTAAATGCTTGGTCACTAAACTGTAGGCACAAAATTGACTTATTTTAATTCACTTGCCCTATTTCATTACTGCATGCACCAGTAGGACCTGCACTGAAAAATTTTTATTTTGCCAAATCAAATGTATTAAAATGAAAAACTTCCACAGTAATATTTTTTCAAAGTCTGTTGTGCCAAGTGTAATTAAATGGTAAATCATCAGACTTTCCTTTTCATACATAAAGAAGGAATTGACGAAAGTCATCAGCTCTCAATTTGGTTATGGTAATTTCTGCTAGATTCACACTTCTTTCACTCCCTTGCATACTAATAGTATTCTCAGGAATTTTCTAAACAATTGCCAACAATGTAAACTTTGCAGGAAATTCCAGTCCAATGCATCACTTATTTTTAAAGGTTAAATTAAACAAACTAAATTATCATTAGGAGCTCATACTTTGAAGTCATAAAAGGAATTCAGCATGCCCCTCAGTGGAATAAAGAAAGGCTTGCACTTGTGACCTGGATTACTCAACCCCCTCATCACCATGTTTTTGAGAACAATGAGGCAGATGGTGTTTTTCTCCTGTTGGTGGTATTTTTAACTTTTCACCTGCTAATCTTTTTTTCTCTCAGAAACCCGTGTCCCTAAGTTTCCAGTTTCCTCCCGTCCCTAAACAATGGTAGAATGATACTGCCACCAGGTTGCAGATTGAGGTCAGAGCAATCAAAAATGTCAAACAGCTTTGGCGAGCAAGTGATGTTAAACTATTCTTTCTGGCTTTGCAGTCAATGGTTGAAATGGTCAGGCTGCTTATGCCCTGTTCTACGTGACAATGCAGACATTGGCTACTCCCTGAGCCAATGCAGACTTGATCTCCTGCTGTCCTTGGATGTAGAAGCAAAGAATGAAATGTCCTTTTTAAGGCAATATGCAGTACAATGTAATTATTGACAACACTATTGAGTGTTCAGGGATGGGAATGTGGTTAACAAATTCCACGTAAATCAAATGGCATTTGAGGGAAAAGCCTGTCTCTACTGCTTGTTAAGTACTTCCAGTGTCAGAGTTACCCAACATTATGTGTTCAAATTTTCAGTGCTCCTTCCATTTTACAGCAAACTAGAGATGACAAATTGATCTCATGTTAAAATTGGGATGCAATTTCAAGTTTGCATCTGAAGTGATTTTATGCCTCTCAAAACTTTCAAGACCCTTCACATCACCCCTTTGACACTTAAAATTAAAGGAATAAACCAGATACAGTTTCAAAAATTCCATCCATGTATCCCTTTACAAAATGATTCACTTGCACATCAAAGTTGTGTCAACTTCTTGCTTCCAAACAACAAAGGGACATATTGCTTTGTACATTTTTGCAGTGAACATTGGAGCATTTTTAATTAAATATTGACCGCCCTTCAGTCAAAGCTCTATATTTTATGTTAAGCATTCCATTTTCATTGTCACCTTCACATATTTATTTGATTCCCTTGTTGCCTGTCTCCTTGCACTGATGGCGTGTTTGATCTAATTAATGGAAGGATCATCTCTGCCATTGCACCTCTATGTTTGATTCTTAATACTGCTTCAGCCTGTAAGTTAATTTAGCTTGCATGCCAAGTTGTTATTCATTTTTTTTAACAACTCTGTCCAGCAAATATTATTGAAACCAATACTGAAACTGGCATAAAGGGCCTGAATTTTACCAGAAGTGTCAAATCTGTTGTGTTTCAGGGATTTTTTTTCTCTATGAGTCCTGGTGAATGTTTTGTCACACTATTCTTTACAGCTGACCTCATTGGCTATGCACCATGCCTCTACTGTGCCCTGCTTCTGCTATCTCCTGTTCAGCACTGACAGAAAAACCAACATTATTTTTAAAGCCTAGCCAAGTACCAGGTCAGTTTGCCAACCAGGAGATACCTTTCAAGTAGTGGGAGGAGAACAAAAATGAAATGTTTCTGATGGTATCTAGTTGGCACAGCTGAAACATCATTACAAACATGAGTGCCCTTTTGTCAATGGATTTTAAATCAGCAACTATTAATGAACCAAGCTGCAAAGGTTACTCACGCTGAGCACCATTTCACCTTTGAACCCTTTCCGAAAGCATACTACCTTTTCTCTAACAGCCAAAGTAATCCAAGATCTTCTCATTGTTCACTACTGCAGTGTCATATACTGCAAAGTCTTCAAATGGTTTCATTCACTTTTTTATTCACCAACAGCAAACACAAATAAAACTCAAAGAAAAAAACTGTATTTGCTTCTGGGAGCAGACAAGACCCAGCCTCTGCAAGTATGGCTGATGACTCCATTCTGCAGATCCTTGACTGAGTTTCCTTTTGAGCAGCAAATTTATAGTCAAGGAGTGATTCACTACATTAGGTCTCACTGGGTGTTAATTAAGTCCTATCTAGTTTGTTGTACTTGACAGTCTTATACTCTAACATTCAGAAAGTACTATTCAATGTTCTCATCTTCCTCATTGTAAGACTGTCCCTACTCTCTCAGTCACTCAGAGTTCAATGCATCCATCTTTAGCTGCTCCAATTGTGTAGGGTACAGCATATTAGGATTAGGTGGTATGCTCTGTAAAGCTACCCATGATTGATCCAAACAACAGAATCTCATCTACAGCTGGCCTATTGTCTACAACATAAGGGCTGCATTTTATCCATATTTGTCCTCAGTCAAGGATTTGCAGAATGGAGTCAAGAGTCATACTTGCAGCGGGTAAGCCTTGTCACTGAGTGTAAGGCATCCGGCCCTTGAAACAAAGCAATAGCATGAGAACTCTTAAGGATAGAGATATCATGGCAGTAACATCGCTTAGTATTGGGAAGCCTGTGAACTAGAGATCAGGAAGGAGTTTCATTTTAAAGCATTTCTGATGATTATTAAAGTATTTATTATCCAACTACTGTTTCAAACATAAGAAAGCTAAACTGCCAGTTGTGGCAAAATTATGACTAAGGACAGTTACCAAGAAGTAAGTGCAGCTTGATATATCAGTCCATTGCTTGTTTCTGGATTATAGTGTATTTTTTCTTTGGCTTGTCCCACAAGTGGTCGTTAATGATTGCCATGTTTCAGAAGTAGAATCTTGTCAAAGTAGAAATTTATAGGTGGATCCAAATTGATAAATTCTACTGTTCTTTTCCATTTTTGCTGGAGAGTTCAAGAATCCCAGATGGAAAACCAAAAAAAAAGGATAGAGAGGAGATGCATCCATAAGAAAGAAATAAGTGAGTCATTTCAAACTTGGTTTCATAAGCTTAAAACTATAGTGAGGTAGATTACGCTCCAATAGGATAGCTGTCTCAGAAAACTTGGAATCCCTACAGCATAGAACCAGGCCTTTCAGCTTATCAAGACCGCAATGACCCTCTGAAGAGGAGCCCACCCAGACCTACCACCCTACCTTATCCCTGTAATCCTGCATTTCCCATGGCTAATCCACCTAGCCTGCACATCCTGGACAATATGGACAACTTAGCATGGCCATTCCACCTAACCTGCACATCTTTAGCTTGTGGGAGGAATCTGGAGCATCTGGCAGTAACCCATGCAGTCACTGGAAGAATGTTGAAACTTTATTGCTGGAACAGCACAGCAGGTCAGGCAGCATCCAGGGAACAGGAGATTCGACGTTTCGGGCACAGGCCCTTCTTTCAACCTACTGGAAGAATGTGCAAACTCCACACAGACAGCTGCCCAAGGCTGGAATCAAATCTGGCTCCCTGGCACTGTGAGGCAGCAGTGCTGACCACTGAGCCGCCATGTCGCTATGATGGAGAGGAAGAGGATTTTCTTTTCTCAGATAGTTGTGAGGGTGTCAGTTATGATGGCACCTTCCAAACCCATTACTACTTGTCATCAGCAATCATACGCTAATGAGTGCGATTGACCACCTAGGAAATGACGTGTCATGAGTAATGATCCTAGAACCACATCTCCAACCACACTTTTGGAAAGTGTTTCTAGAAGGTGGAAGTGGCCCTTCGCCTTGAGAATGTTGGCCTTCCTTTCTCTGTTTCCTTCTCCATACTTTCTCCTGCTAGTATGTGCTCTCATGTCCTTTCATGTAGGAGATTCTTCCAAGTCAGTTTCTTCTGAACAAGGGCCTCCCACATGTTTACATTTGTGTTGCATTTCTTGAGGAAAGTCTTCAGGGAGTCTTTGAAATGCTTTCTTTGTCCCCCTCTCATTCAAATACCTTCTTTGAGCAGGATGAAGAAGGTTTGTTTTGGCAGTAGGAACTCAGGTATTTAAGCTCATGGCTAGCACAATGGAATTAAGTCCTACCTATATTGTTGCACTTGAAAGTGTTATACTCTACCATTCAGAAAGTGATGTTCCTCTTGTTCAATGTTCTCATCCTCCCCATTGGAAGAGTCTCCCCATTCATGGATGATCATGACCTTGATGACGGTGCTATTAGCTGCTTCAAGGACACTGATGTAAGTACATTTGTGTACCCAAGTGATGTGATGAATCTATCTCAAACAGTGTTGATGGTATTTCTCAAGGGCTTTTAGGTGGTCCTTGTTTCAGAGCCATGTACAATAGTCAGAAAGATGACTGCCTTATATACATAAGGATCTTGCTATCAACATGGATGTCACAGTCATTTAAGACTCTGGTCCTTAGATTAGATTAGATTAGATTTGCTACAGTGTGGAAACAGGCCCTTCAGCCCAACAAGTCCACACCGACCCTCCGAAGAGTGACCCACCCAGACCCATTTCCCCTCTGACTAATGCAATTAACACTATGGGCAATTTAGTACAGCCAATTCACCTGACCTGCACATCTTTGGACTGTGGGAGGAAATCCACGCAGACACAAGGAGAATGTGCAAACTCCACACAGACAGTCGCCTGAGGCTGGAATCGAACCTGGGACCCTGGTGCTGTGAGGCAGCAGTGCTAACCACTGAGCCACCGTGCCACCCCAGAAGTTGGCATCAGAAGTTGGCGCTCACAGATAAGATGTGGTGTTCAATCTCTGCATCAATGTTGGGGGGGGGTGAAAGAGGACTGAGAGATAAATAGGGGAGTGGGGTGGGGCTATGGGGAAGGTAAATTGGAAGGCATCAAGGTCAATTTCACCAGTTTCCTCATCTCCTCTCCCCCCACCACATCCCAGATCCAACCCTCCAATCCTTCACTTCAGCACGGCCTTCTTGAACTGTCCTACCTGTCCATCTTCCATCCTACTACCTTTTCAACCCTCCGCTCCGACTTATCATCATCACCCCCCCCCACCTGCATCTACCTATCATTTTCCCAGCTACCTTGCCCCCTGCCAAACCTCATCCCTGCATTTATGTCTCAGCCACCTTCCCACTATCATCCGCCCCCCCACCCCCCACAACATTACTGATAAAGGCCTTATGCCCGAAATGTCGATTCTCCTGCTCCTGGGATGCTGCCTGACCTGCTGTGCTTTTCCAGCGCCGCACTTTTCGACTTTGATCTCCAGCATCTGCAGTCCTCACTTTCTCCTGCATACTGAAGTTCCACAAACGAGGTCAGTACTGTTTTCTTCATAGACTTCAACTTCCTGCAACTTCCCCTCATAGCTACTCACCTGCCAAACTATAAAGTGTATCCCCATTCTTTCAATGTTGTCAGGTCAAAATCCTTGGACTCTCTCCAGCGACACTGTGCAAATGTTCTCTGGCGATTCAAGAAGGCAGGTCACTACCAGCTTCTCAAGGGTATTAGGGATGGACAATAAATGCTAGCCTAGCCAGAAACACCCACATCCCCTGAATTATTTTTTTAAAAACTTACTCAAGAGTTAATGTTTTAATCTGTCCCACATTTCCTGGATAATTACCCAGGTATTCTCCCAAATCTCTGATTCTACCTCAAATTCAGAGATATGCATACAAAATCCCAAGTAGCTAAGGAAGTGCCAAACATCATTTTGTGATTTGCAGATACCACATGAGCATCTCCGATCTATTTTGTTATACTTGGAGCCTCAGCATAAAATATAAACATACCTGCCATCTGGTGGCCTTGAGGGAGAAAGGCATCTCATTTCTGAGCACTTCTGATAAACTGGTCGAGAGGTTTTTGTGGGATGATGGTTACACTTGTATAATCCTTTGTAATCTCATTAGATTGATGGAATCAGACCATGTGGTATAAGGTAATTCATATTATTTGTTCTCAGGATGCGGACACCCTTGGACAGGCTAACACTTATCATCTACCTCAAGATACCTTGAGAAAGTGCTTATGTTGCTTTTTCTTGAATCAATGTCTTCTGTCTGGTGAAAGTGTTGGTTTTGCTTTTGTTTCCCATGTAAAAGGGTTTTATATATTTGAGTGGCTTGCTGCGTCGCTTCAATGTGCAGTAAAGCACCACTCAGGTTCTGAAGGGGTTGAAATGCTATTTAGGCCAAACTGGGTGAGGGCGGTGAGATTATTTTTCCTGTGGGACATTAATGAACCAGATGGGCTTTCATAGCACTTTCTTGAGGCCATCTTTTTAACTTCAAATTCAATTCTGATTTCGCAAATTTTAATGATGGGATTTGAACTTTGGATTACTCAACCCGGCCTCAGAGTTACCAACAAGCTAACACAATCACATTTATCTTCTTGAGTTCTTTGCCTGAAAACAGGGCTGACCCACCCTGCTGTGGTCTCCAACACAGCTAGGGTGAGAAGGCAGATTCTGAATTCACCTAGCCAAAACAGAACAAAACGTGTTACCAATCTGTTGACATCAGGCAAGACCATGCTGTGATGAATTTTTATAAGAATGTATTTTTTATATTGTTGGAGCCAGCACTCTGTGAACATGGAAATTCAAAGGACAGGCAGTTTCAAAGAGTAGTTACATGCAATTTCCAGTGTTGATTGCTACATTTGACTATTGTGAAATAATCAAATGAAATTTTGCCTGGGAGCAATGATATGACCTTGTGCAAGATTTTCAACACATTACTGAAAGCTGTTTCGGGGTATCTGAAGTTCACAGTTCAGGGTGCACAGTTAGTGAGAAGAAGAAGACAGACAAAGAGAGAATAAACACCACTGAGTCCATGTAGTTGGGAGCTCAGTGAGAAGTTAACAGCATTTAGCTTAATTGGCTGATCAGGTGATTTGCAGTACAGTGTGACACCAACAGTGTGGGTTCAATTCGCATCACTAACTGAGGTTTCAATGAAGGTGTCTCCTTCTCCCTATCACCCCTCACCTGGGGTATGATGGCCCTCAGGTTAAATCACTACCAGTCATCTCTCTCTAATGAGAGAGAGCAGCCCTAAGGTCTGGAAAACTATGGCGGCACAACATTTGCTGTTAGAACTCAGGGAAATGTTTTAGAAATTAGTTGGTAGCTAAGTATTGGAGTTAGTGTTCAGGAAAATTCCTGGGATCAGTAGGAGGTCAGAAGAAACTGTATGCCTTTAATTGTTTGGGGGAGCTGTGAGCAAATGTGAAGGAAACCCACACACACTATGTACAATTAAGCCAGGTTAAAGCTCAGGAAACAAACTACAAAACTACAGGTTTGCTGTTTGTAAAAAGTCTGGTGCGGTGCCTATCAGTAAGTGCTGTAGTGCAGTTTCTAAGACTTCAGGAAAGCAAGGTGTCAGGAAGGATAGGTGAACCACGAGAACATCAGCTGTCCATGACAGAATGGCTGTTGAGGGCATTTCAAAGTCAAGTTATCAAAAGTGAAAAATCAGAATCCTTTGTAAAGTTTTAATGAAATTTGATGACCACAGTGTTATTGATGTTTGGTGGGGAGGGGTTGCTGAGAAGTGGAATCTGCTTGGATCACATTAGCTATTTGATGTGTCCTGTTTGTCCACCATTTCTCTGTTACCCAAGTTTGTTTCATGCAAAATAAAAACAGAAAATACTGGAGGAACTCAGCAGATCTGGCAGCATCTATGCAAAGAGAAACAGGTTAAATGTTTCAAGGCTAACATGACTCATCTTCAGAACTCTATGCTGAGTTTCTTTTTCTTTGTTTATTTTGAATTTCCAATGTCCTCAGTATTTTAGTTTTATTTGTTTCATGCTAGGCCTGTACTGTTAGAATGTAAATCATTTCTATTTTTGCACAGTAGAAACATTTTTTGCCAATAATGCCTCATGTTTTACTTCTTTGCAAAAGAGAACAGGCTAGCTTTGATTTATAAATCAGATCTGGTCTGAGATCTATGTAATTGGGCACATCACCACACTGATTAAATTTAATATTTGTTGCAACCATGTAAAGTGGAACTAGAAAGAAATCAATGTAGACCTCCAACCTTGTTGGTAACAGGCTATTCAGCCAACTGAGCTGACTGATCCCCAATAAGTCTGAGTTGTTGTGACACTATGCACTATACAATGCAAATTGTGGCCGGGAGCTATAGATAATGATAGTAGAGGCTCCAATTTCATTTCATTTTGTTGCTGACCGATAATCTCTCCTGCTATTTCTGTCTACCATTGGCATTTGTTGAATGTATTGTACAAATTAATACACAACGTATCTGACCATGTTATAAACACACTTTCTTTAACCATCAAGTGGGAGTTAAACCGAAAGTTTCCAGAGTTTTACCAAGAGTTTCTGACTTAGAGACAGAACTTATCCACTGTCCTACACGATGTCCTCAGAATCATGTTAGCATCTCCCTTTATTTGTGATCTAGTGTGACAAACATCGGTAGCTAGGTGAAATATTGATGTACATTTTTTCCTCTCCAAATGTCACAAAATAAATGTTGGCATATGAAATTTGGAATTTGAGCTATTTTGAGCTTCCTCAAATGGTATACTCTGTTTGGAAATTAGCAATATGTCTAATGTGTGTGTCAATCATCGGATGGCAACTGATAGATACATAAAACAAACAGCCCAAACCAGAAGACTTTTGGGTTTCATGATAGGCTTTTAATTAATCTGTCCAATTAAGATGTTTGAAGTTTTATATAAATGTATTAGTTTATAGTAGATTAGAAACTACCTATAATTTGATCAATGATTAGAACAGACATATTAAGCTATCTTTATAGACAGTTCATTGACACATCTTACAAACAGCTCTGGCTATAAGTAATGATCATCTGACACAAAGGATTTAATGAAACTTTGGCAAGTTTTTAAAAAATATTGGAAAGTTTCTGAGGAGAATGAAATCCTTTGGGGAAAACAGCCTTGGATGAGGTAAGGAGACGATGATACCAGAGGGACATGTGAAGGCTGAAGAAACTAATCTCAGCTAAATGATGTTAAAGATTGGCTTTTCAACACAAGGTTTTGAAAAAAGACTCCACTTTTTACAAAGTATCGCATAATAAGGCAACACTTTCTAAGGTGAAAACTAGTAAACTATTCAGGTCCATCCTGAAAATGCTTATAAAGTAAATGACTCTGGGAGACCTCAATGCTGCAAGCGTTGAAAATAAATTCCCAAAAGTAGATTCACAACTGAATAAACTGAGTGGTTGCTTTCAATGCCATTTGCCCAATTCCATGCTGGATCTTTTTGAATCCACTCCATCACTTTAACTTCATGGTTATCGTGAAAATCATGTCAGTAATATAGGTATTAGATAAAGATGAGCAAGTTACACATTGATTGTGAATTGATGGTTAATAAGCCAAAGCATGTGATGAGAGTCTCTGCATTGATTCGGGTTACCTTTGGGAGATATTTTAGATTTGTGTGCATTTTCTTGCACATAAAATGAATAGAACAAGGAAAAGTATGGAGACTGTAGAGTTTGGACATTTTGGATAAAACAACAATATTTTTTACAAAAAAAATACAGGCTGAGTCATGCTTTTTTTGTCAAATTGTCAATTTTGTCAAGTTTCAAGAAGGGTTTTTCTCTCTCTGTGAAACTTAGTGAGGTTTTTTGCAACATATTTCCGACTTGCCTAATGACTACCCTCACTGATGAGAGCCCTCAGGTCTGAGCCCTACTCTACCAATCGCCACACCAGGAAGAACTCATCACTGCCAAGATATTCCCAAACTGAACTGGCATCCATGGAGCTGCTGCCATCTTTAAATGAACGTTATACACCCGAACATGACTGTTGGCATGGTACTAGTCTGCATGGTTCCTGACATTTGTCCTGGCCATTTCAGACAAGGAAAAAATCAGCTCACAGTTTTGCTGGCAAAAAAACTAGAGATCCTGGTGGACAGGGTGATGCAGAGTATGGATGTCTCCTTCCTGCAGGAATGGAAATGAAGACCACGGTACCAGACCAAGTCAATAATGTCCTGCAGTTGCTGAGATAATTAATTTAAAATAAAGTTCTTTTTCATCTCAATTAAATATACAAATGAGGTTCAGAGCATGTTCAACTGATCGGACCTTTGGAAAGTTGAGCTGCAGAAGACCACCAGTAAAGGGTGAATGCATTAGATTGTAAGGAAAGTATTCTCCAGGTTTGTTTGCAGCTCAATATGATTCAGCACAAAGCAGCCACTTGACTGGCACCCTTCCACCAACTTCAACATTCCCTGTCACCAACACCAGTACACAGAGACAACTACAAGATACACAGCAGCAACTCGCAAGGGTTCCTATACATTTCAAATCCATGACCTCTACAGTGGAAGAAGACAAGTACAGTAGGTGTTGCAATCCTTGAAGTTCCCCTCCCCCATCATCTACCATCCTGAACTATAATGCTGTTCGTCCATTATCACTGGTCAAATGCCTATAACTCCCATCCTAAAACTGTATGAAGTGCAGTGGATCACAAAGGTTGATCATTGCCAGCTTCTCAATGGAAATTAGGGATAGGAAATAAAGAGTGGCATTATCAGTGTTACTCACATCCCATCAATTAATTTTTAAAAACACCATGAAAGGAAGAGGGTTTACAGAACTTTAAATTAACTAAGAGAATGAGTTCAAATGACTGATATGCATGGAAGAATCAGTTTCCTGGACTATGCCATCTTTTCTTTTAATTTCCATTCTTTTATCACAATATTACACTTGGCATGTGAGCGTGTAGTGATTGGAACCAGGGCCAGGTCGATCTCATTGACTATGGGATCCCTGATTGGTATTATTAACCTCGGCCATTCAGGGAGCCCTGGCTGACAGATATACAATGGGGTATCAGAGTCTCCTGATTCTAGGGGCTGGTTCAGAGCTGGCAGGTTAGAGCCTCACATATATACCACATGTACATAAAGGGTGGTTTGGTGACGGGACACTGCTATCTGTGCAGTTATTTCAGAATGCAATATGATTTTGTGGCCATAATGTAAGTGGAATCCATATTTCACAGTAGAGATTGAAAAGGAACTTAGTTATTCCAATATCTTAGTCTTTCCATCCAGAGACAGATGGTTGCCCATTTGCAGTTGATCATCTTCTGACAATATTCAAATGTGAGGAGTAATTCCCTGCTTTGTGGTCAAGCAACATCTGCAAACCTAGTCAGTGTTACTATAAGATCATTGCTGAGGGCAGTGAATTAAAATGACTTTTTGACTGCAGTTGACCACATCATGATTGTGATAAAGAAGTTGACTAAATGAGGAAGCATGACTTGATGGCGATAGCTGTTTCCCTTGGTACCATAGCAAAATGTTCTTAGGTAATATTTTGCCCACATCTGCTATACACCTTACCTGTTCATCAAAATGTATAGTTGTCCATCCAATGTACAAAGCTACTCTGACCCACACTATACTGGGTTAGGGGGTGGTGAAGGGTAGGTGGTCAAGGGCATATTGCTCAATGGTTTTATGCAATATTTATTGTCATATATAAGGCCTGATCATTATAATCAGTGGTCAGGAGATCCACACAAAGTAGATAAATAACTAAACTAAATAAGGATTTTAAAAGCCAGTGATAGTATTGATATTTTTATGGTGTAATAATTTTATATATCTAAACAAAATATAGATGTCACAGAAAAACCTCTTAAGTGAATGCATTGCAAATACTACTTCGCTTCTCCTACATTACTGCATGATCCATTTACTGATTGAAGTTCTTTCCTGAGGACGTTCAGTTGAATATAATATTGGCAATGAAGCACTAAAGGCTATGAATAGATGTGGATATAATGGGAAAGCATCACTTCCATTCTCTATTGGAAGATAGCTGCTAAAATTATCCTCAGAGTACTACACAGTTTGTGTCAGCATACACTGCTGCTACATCAGGCATGTAGAGGGGGAGTCTTTCTGTCACATAATGTAATCATCACAAGTGGTCTCTTCTGCTCAAAAGGACAGGGCATATTAGCCCAGATGCTCTTTTCTTTACTATTTTCTTTCATAATCAATTTAGGTATTCAGTAATCTTTCCATTGTTATACAATAACTTGAGGTTATCTGTTGCATTATCAATGTGGTAATGCCCGGCAATGTCGTAAGAAGGTAAATTACATTGTGTGTTCTGCAAAAGTAAATGCCATCACCTTCTCTTTGCTACTTCACACTGCACAGATTTTTCACCAAGGCTAATGGTCTACCACTCTGTTGCCTCGTTGCAGAAGGCAATGTCCCATAGTAGATCAGAAAAAGCAAAGATCGTGGCAGTGTCATCATCCCATTCGTCTCCTCACCCCGGACATGGAGAAGGTTCTTGAATTAACTATTCAGAATAAAGGTTGCTCTTGGAGAGATTCTGAGACCTGCGTATGGTGGCAAATAATTACATTTCAGTGTGATATGTGGCATTCGGCTGTCCAAATACCACAGCTGTGAATGTACTCGTAACATACCCAAACTTCAACTCCTAATATGCAACTATTCTCTCTTGTCTTGTGCAGATACCAGCAGCTCTCACACAACCTCTGCAAGGAAGAAACCAATCCTTCTCACCATTAGCCCCTCCAGCCATCAGCACCTCTTCCACCTCTGAGGAAAAAGCCACAGATTTATTTGAGGAAGCACCAAGGCTTTTTCCTTGCGTCCTCACTAGCTCAGAAACTTTCACCTCAGTGGGTTCTTTTTCTAGATAAAGATGGAAGGGGAGCCCATTGTATTAGCCATTAATAACTTCATGCAAATGCAGAGACAAGTGCAGAAACAGCAGTTAGATTATCAACAAAACTCAGTAAGCTCGCTTAGAGGTTGGATGAGTCCACCAAAGTTATCAGTATTGCCAGACTTCTGGCTGTGTGTGTCGAAATCTGATGACTTGGCTAATAATGCATGCAAATAGGGTGTTGGCTGCTCGCTGGAGAGATTTTCAACTAAATATTGAAACTTTAAGGGGAAATCAAATTTTTCTTTTC